>NW_026557765.1:8113420-8413420 GCF_026930045.1 Uloborus diversus
AAATCACATGACAACAAAAACCCTGTAGAAAAAAAACCTGTAGCTCAATTAATATGAGCAAAAGCAGTTTAAAGACAAAATAAAGCTTAAAATTATAATAATAGCGAAAAAAAATTGAATGAGCGAAAGGCATGGATGAGGCAAACACGTAAACAAATCGCCGGTCGCCGGTAAAGCTGCAAGCAAGTTCTCTTCACTTCAAGCCCGAAACTGATTAGTATGGAGCAAAAAAAATATAAAAAAAAGTGGTTCATAAATCATTAAATTTAAAAAATCTACAACGAATTAAAAAAGAAAAAAAATGTAGCATTTTCGGACAAACTATCAGAATATGAACTAGTGTTGTATTAATTTTCATTGTCGTGAATTGCTTAGATTTTGCTGGACTCTAGATTTTGCAGTAGGACAGGAAAGTTATTGCGCAATCAAAAGTTAATTTCATTTATAGATTGGTTCTTTTATGTCAATCGTATCTTGTTTTTATGGATAAAAATGTAGAAATATGTGTTCAATTAGTATAATTTTAATTCAAAAAGTAAAAATCAAAATTATGATATCAGTTATAAAAAAATAATTTAAATAAATACTTGATAAAGTAAATAAGTATTTGCAAATTTCTAGTTTCAATCTTCAAAAACATCAAAATTGCATTGTACTATCACAGATTATATGCTTAAAACCTAAAGGACACCTATGTTCACAATAATTTCTTTAACATCGAAAAACTCCATTCGACATCAACATTTAATAAAAGAAAAAAAAGTGTAAAATTTCCCAAAGAGCTATTTTATGACTCAAAATTTAAATTTATATAACTTTGGATTTCTTACTTTTTTTTTTAGAATCTCAAAATTTCAGTCATTGTAAAAAAAAAAAAAGTGTAAACATTCTGTTTCACAGATTTTCTGGCGAAACGCCCTGGAGGGTCTATCCCCCCCCCCCCAGCGCAAAGGGGTGAAAACCCCTCATGTAAACTCCTGAGTTATGGGCCTGTTTCATATTTAGCAATGATCCGATGCAAACTGTGGATTAGTATTAAAAAAACTCCATGGGGGGAGACCCCCCCCCGCCCCCCACATATGGGCGAAAATCCACCTATGCGAGTTCTTACTGATCAAAGGATTTCTGTGTCAAATTTGTGAAAGATCCGACGAAAACAGATATTGTACAAAGAAGACATCTCAATGAGGGGGGTCGCCCCCCCCCCCCTCATTAAAGGTCCCCCCTCCCACACAAGTCGAGATTCCCCTTGCGTAAATTTCTGAGCATTGAACGACCTCTGTTCAAATTTAGCAAAGATCCGATGTAAACTGAATTTTTATAAGGCCCCCCCCATGGGGGTCGACCCCCTACAGGGAGCAAAAACACCAATATGAGCTCCTCCTGATCAAAGGACCTTGGTGCCAAAATCCCTTTAGATCCGATGAAAACTGAATTTGAATAAGAAAAACCTTTTTCAATGGGGGGGGGGGATAATCGACACTCCCCCCCAACTATAGGAATGAGAGGAATCCCCCTCTGAATTCTTGAGCATCAAAGGACCTTCGCACAACATTTATAAAATGAATTTTCAAAAAAAAAAAAAAAACTTTAAAATTTCGAAAAAGAAAATCGCAAAAATCGTTGTTCGTTCGATGTTAATGGTATCTGCAGATTTTTTTCAGATTTTACTTTAGCGCCAAATTGTTTTTAAATTTGTGTAGAAATTCTTGAGACAAATTTAGCAAGCTGTGAATGACTCTAAAATGATTCAAAAAATTCTTGAGATATTTTTGAGGCAAAACAAAATCTTAAAAATATCTTCAGATTTCTGCAGAATTTCTCAAGAAAGCGGCACTTTCTAGAGAAAATTTTGAGATCCTTTTTAGTGGGGACATTTTACAGTGCACTTTTTGAGATCTAACCTTTTCATTTGACCAGCAGAGTTTTTTCTTTTTTTTTTTTTTTGAACTATCCCTATTTTTAAGAAAATAATATCACAAGTTTTTAAGTTTTCTTTTTCTTTTTTTTTTTTTTAACAATTGATTTTTGAAGTGATGTTGAAGTTTCCATTTTGCCATGAAAAACTAATATGCATCCAGCAGGGCACTTTTGAACTTTCATTAAAAAAATCATAACGGGGTGTAAAACCAATTTTCTTGAAAATGCATCTGTTTCAAATCAAATTTAAAATAGATGACATAGTAGAATTATACAGAAAAATAGGGGAGGTGGGAATTGAGTTCTGTGTAATATGAAAATAATCAAATGAAAGAAAGTGAAAATAAAAACTTTTTAAATTCAAATTCGATTTATTAGTTTATTTATTTATTTTTCTAATCTTTTTTTTTCTTTATATTTCTGTTCTTGACCAAAATAAGTTTTTTTTTTCCTTCAGAAAATAAAGAATATAAAAAAATATCTATTCGAAACTCCAATAAACTATTGGTAGTGCTGCAACTACTGGCTAAAGGGGGATGAAAAAGGTAAAACAAACAAACGCCGCAACTTATAACTTGCTTTGACGCTTAGTGAATGACAGTCATTTTTCATTGTGTTTGTGGGAAGCTATCTTTTCTATTCTTCTAAAATTACATTACAACATAAACTGTCTGAAGCCTGTAATTTTCTCTAAAGAAAGCACGTGGAATGGAATGTTTTACCTTTTTCTTTAGTATTGCTAATCACTGCAAGGTAGCGTATTCGAGCTCTGGAGCTGCGATTAACTTTTGATTGCGCAATAGCTTTTCGGATCAAACGTTCTGCTGAAAAATCAACGCAACGTATGATTTTGAAAATTGGCACAAAATTAATTTTCCTCCCAGCGGTTAGCCTAACGAAGTTTTTTTTAATTTGTATTCGTCCTAGATTTTTTAATATTTAATAATTTATGAATCATTACTCCATATTTCTTTCACTCTTAACTAATCAGTTTCGGACAGAAGTAAAATCAACTCAACCGAACAGGGAGCCCATGCGCCATGCGGTCGATTTGTTTACATTGTTGCTTCATGCTTTGCACGTTTTTTAATTGATTTTTTTTTTTTTAATTCATTCAGTTCAGTATGTCTCTTTCGATAGATTTTTATTCATTTTTTTTCTTACTATTATTTCTAGCAATTTTTTTGCCATGTAATTTCTTTACTAGTGTTGCGCTGTCCTTATTTCATTGTTTAAGGTGCTAATATCAAGTTAATTTTTGTAATATTTGTTAATTTTAAGCTTTGTTCTTTTTAATTTTAGTCTGAGTTAATTCTAGCATATAAAATAAGTCCCCGAGGTCTTCACCATATTAAGTTTCGTCGCTAGAAAACGGGGGGAAAAAAAATCCTACATTTCGCTCACAAGCAATTTTTGTTACGTTCCTTTTATATTTTTTAGGTAAAGCCCCTTTTATTTGTTTCGTTCGGGTTTTTTTTTTCACATTTATTTATTTTTGGGGAATATTTCGTCGGTATAGTCGAGTAAAATTTGTCACCTAACATTTTTGCATGATTTACACAAAAATAAAACCACAGTTGAGTAGCAGTAACTTTTGTACAGAAGTAACTATACCTAAAAGAAACAAGTTAAGCAGAATGAGGCTAGAAATTCAAATGTATAGAAATAAGAAAAATTACAAATTGGTCAATGTTCAATTACAGTAGACTCGGACAAATGAATTTCTTCCGAAAAAAAAAAGCTATTTTAATAAATTTTTGTATTAGAAATGGGGAAAAACTATTTTTAAAGTCTTTATCAAATGAAAGTAGAGCGTTTTTACATGCTAAGTGTAGTAACATGTGCTGAACATTATGTACAGTAAGGATGTATTGTACTCTGAATGAAAATCATTGCTTGCTGAATATCTCTGTCAAAGTGACTGGTGTGAACTAGCGTTTAACTAGCACGCAGAGGGAAAAGCGCTTAGACAGATTATTTATTTTGCGAATCGCTTATACTTATATTTTGCGTAAGTTTGTCTTATTTTCTTTTTCTGGAAAAAATTCGGTTAATAGTAGTTATACTTACTGTACACATCAGTAAGGAAAATGAGATGCGTGTTACAAATACAAATAGAAAATATCCATGACTTAATTTATAAGTAACTGAAAATAAGAAATGGTAACAAATCAGAGAATTAGCTAAAACGTGCAAAGTAAATAGACATTTACACCATACGTTGCGCAGTTTTCAGGCCACTGTCAGATGGTTGTGCAGACTCTTTGATTTTCGTCTATTCATTTTTTAAAAAAAGGTTTTTTATTTTACGTATTTATTTTTTGTTCAGGATTCTTCTCCCCATATAAGCAGCAAAATTCTTTCAAGACTATTCTGGACTCTGCAAAATTCATGCAGTTTTTTCGTTCGAGAATCTTGGAATCCTGTTGAATGGTCGTTCTGAATTATTGGTCATGATTTTTTAACGGGCATCCAAAAATAAATCTTTTGTTGATGCAGTATAAATGTATTGTTAATGGGTGTTTATCAATAGGTCTGCAAGTAGAGGTTTTTTCGCCCAGCTGAGCATGGACGGATACAAGGAAGGCACTCTACAGGCAATTTTTTGACATTAAAGTTTCAAAAGTATTTTTTAGTTAATCTGCCAAAAATTTTATGGAACTTTTAATCAGAAGATTTTTCGAACAATTTTTTGAAGTCTTAACTTGTTTGATTGAAGTCTTAAAAACGCGATTTGAAATCATCTTTGGTAACGTTTAGGAGGAGGCTTTGGTAAGGGAGTGAGGTTCAAGCTCTTTCCTCTGTTAATTTTTCAAAACTGCAGTTCCAAGAGGACTATTTTAAATGATACTGGATTATGGTGAGGGAGAGGGTTCAGAGGCTTGCAATTTTTCCAAAATTGCAGTTCTAAAAGCACAATTTCGTCTCTCCCTTGAAGGATTCCTGAATCCATCCTTGCTGCTGAGGGTGTTTCCTAGATTCAGCCAGATTATCATTCAAGTGCCGGGACTCTACTGTCTGTGTTAGACAAACGAATGCCTCCAAATGTACACGTATTGATTTTCAAAATGTTTTTGTCAATATATTTCCTATAAAGATAATAATCGGAAACTGAGGCATGCGTCATCAGAAGAATTATCATGACAATTAAAAAATAAAAATAAAGTCAACTTAAACTTGATAGCTCAAATCCCAAGGCACCGACTAAAATGTTCGAGTTATGGGAAGTTTCCACAACAGTCTCAAAAGTTTCAAGCCTGATGAAAACTTCGAGATAAAGGAATATTGGAGTTACCGAGATTTGACTATTTCACTTAAAAATATACATTTTCATTCCGATTTCCTTTCATCTTATTTATCCACTCTTCTTCAGTGCACGAAAAGTTCTTAAAAAATTTCCCATTAGCAGAGAACTTTTACATTACAGGGTCAAGGTTTCAAATTTCTTAATAAAAATACACAGTATTTTCATTACAGGTATATTATGTTTTCATTCAGAGCACTCAGGCCTGTAGTGCTTTTTTAACTTCATTTTACGACCCCGGCAACTATCAATTTAATTGCTTTTTGTAATCAGAAGAATTATCATAACGATTAAAATATAGAAATGAAATTTTTAATTTTCATCCCAATTCACTTTCACCTCATTTATCCACTCTGCGTCAATGAACGAATTTATTCAAAGATTTCCTATAAGAAGATATGACTTATATATTACAGGATCAAGAATTCAAATCAAATATACAAAACCCTGTATTTTCACTAAAGGTGTTACTGTATTTACATTAAGAATAACACAGGCCTGTAGCATTATTGTAACTTTATTGTGTTATGGGTCTTTGCACTTAGCCCCAAAAGATGCCAGCATCTACCAATTTAATTACTTTGTTAAGCCACGTCGAGTGAGTTGCTGATATCTCTACAATTACATTATGCTGCTGAAGGAGAGAGATGGTCTCCAATACAGTCCACCCAAGGTAAGTGCTAGCAAGGGACTTATCGCAGGACTTTTGGACCCACAAATTTTACGAGCGTGTACTCGGTGGGTTGTCTGGCACAGTTGCGCTCGAATACCTCTCCAACCTAGGCTGATATGGCTTTTTTTCAGCTATTGATTTTTTTTTGCTCTTTTTCTATAATTTTTATGCTAAACTGAATACAAAGAAAATATACTTTTTACTATGTTAACTTTTTCTAAGTTTTTTTCTTGTCTAAATAGATTATGATTTGAAAACTAATTAAAAAAGATGACAAAATAAATGAAATAGCCTCCTTCGAAAAACCCAAAGTTTTTGTAGAAACCAGAAAGATTTGCCAATATATAAATGCTTACCTATGTATTTAGAAAATATTACTACTAAATAAACACATTGTCATCTATTAGTATCTTCAGAAAACAACCACTTATTTCTTATAAATGAATGACTGCTTTTGGAAAATATTGAAAAAGGAAGATGATAATCGACAATCGCAGGAAAGGTTGTAATCCACAATGGCAGGTGAACAGTTTATCTCCAAGTAAATTCAAATGTCCACGGGTAAACAAATGTACATGCTTTATTTGCTATGCAAAATATTTAATATTTTTTCCTAGATACACAATGGGATTTCTACTACCTAACAAAATAACAAATCATCTCTAAAAAGGAGAATTACAGTATTCAACAACGAATAATTCAAGTAAAGAGGTTAGAGATTTTTGTTCGTCTTAGCCAAGACCTTTAATTTACTGTACGCTAGAGACGTACTGAGTAGCACTTTGGCCGAGTACCGAGTAGTGAGTTACCCAGTACCAATTATGTTTTAAGAAGAACCACCGACACATACGTAATGCATTTTGAACTTATTGGAATAGTAGTATAGACCTCCATGTCCTTATAATAGTTTTTAAAACAAAATTCCAGCTGAAATTAGTTTATGCGCTATTTAAAAGATTTTGTTTGTGTCAAAAATATTAGAAAAAAGAAATTTTAAAAATTAAAAATAAACAAATAAATAAAAGGTATGTATAATCAAGTTGGAGTTAAAATAAGTTATATCAATTCTATTAAAGTTCTTGTCCGTCAAACATAAATAATTTTTAAAAGCAAATACACGAACACTACAGACACGTGCTTCTGTGTTACAAGGAATCTTTTTTAGGGCATAAAATGTGAACAAATGAATGTAAAGACATTCGACAAAAAAAAAAAATCCGACTTTTGTCGGATGTCTTGAAATCCATGAGCTCACATTTTATACATTGAAAAAGGCATTCCTAGTAACGCCAAAACACGTGTCTGCAGTGTTCCTGCACATTCGTGCTTTTAACGTTGTTTTGTTTGCTTTTATTTTTTAAGCAAAGGTATTTTTATGTTCCTTATAAATAATTTTTGTTCATAGCAAAAATCCATTTAATGATATAAAAATTCCATGTTTTCTATACTTACCTTTTTTGCCCAATTTTTTATAAATAAATTTTGTTAACTTTGGGGACATTAAAATAGATTTATTTCATTGAAGCAATACAAACTTCATTATTCTCAAAATTTAACCTTGACTTGTAAATTTGAATTGTTAGTAATTGCAGTATAGTATATACCTGTGTTTATTATTAATTGTAATATCTGTCTTGAACAATATTCAATTTTTCGAAACTACTCGGTATTGGCCGAGTATCTGATCAAAATTTGGCCGAGTACCTAGTACTCAGCAAATTGGCCGAGTACCGAATAGTTACCAATACTCGGTACGTCTCTACTGTACGCATTATATGTGAAATTTTTAGTGTAGTTCAATAGCAAACCAAACTTAACCAACAAAATGTTTGTTTTAATTGTGATTTTATATTAAACCTAATCGTATAAGAGAGATCCTGTATCATGATATTTTCGATATTTTGAACTGCGAGGCTCATAAAATAAAAATTATATGCATTTGTCATATCAATATTATTCCTTTTAATAAAAATAATACACTATTTATATGATATATTAATGTATCATTAAATATAATGTAATATTCTTTTTCTATTTAATATCCCTAAAACTATTAGTATTGTAACGACACAAACATAGATTAACAATGCCTCATGTAAAATTAATGGTTGGTAAGAAAGAAAAAAAAGAAAATGTGTTTTACGGCTGTGCACGGACAAGTATTGCATTTTTTTTTTCAGTTTCTAAAATTTATAATTTTGTTAAATTTGTTTGTTGCTGTTGCGAAAGCAACTCTATTAAATTTAATAAAATTTATTGTAAAACATTAATTCTAAATTACATATAAACATTAAAACACATATAAGCAATAATCAATAAAACTATACTTATATAACCTATAATTTTAAATCAGTTTTTCATGTATTAATATTACATAAAATATTATATTTGTATACATGATACTGTAATTCTTTATAAGACTTTTGTGTATATTTAATCAATTTCATAGAGTATATGAATATTACAGTCAATAACCAAAATATAGCCAATATCAACTGTAGTTATGCTATATTTTATTCTTATATAATGTTAAATTATCATATTTTCATAAATTGTAGATATCAGCTATATTTAATACCATTTAATTGCATAACCTTTTACATTAAATTCATGTTTATTTATAATCAAACCTGTTTTGTGCAGTGTATGAAAATTATTTATAAAACAAGTGTGAGGTAATATCTTCAAGTGAGGACAGGGGTGTCCCGATGGGAAGTCACTGACCTCCCAAAAATTTCCTTATTCAGGAAATTTTTCAGGAGTCGCCAAAATTATCATAAAACTTGATTTATTTTGATTTTTTTTAAAGATAACGTTTGGAGTTATTTTCTGCGCGAGACTTTTTTTATGCAGTCTCTGTCCACCACATATTTTTTTTAAACTGTGTTGCAAAAACAACTTTTTATAGCTACTTGTGAAGTTTCGAACAATGCTTTTAATGGTGTTTTTTTTTATGTGGTCCCCATCCACTGCATAAAAACAGGTTTGTATGTATAAGTAATGAAAGAAATATTAATTTTAAGTCTATATACTATAAGAATAATGTAAGAAAATAAACAGCAGCAATTTAGCAATACATTTAATTACTTAAATTTGAAAATATCCGACAGATATCAAAATTTATTTTCAAACCATGGAAACCAGTAACACGCTGTGAGTTAGTTATATAGATAACACATTAGGTTTTCTATGCTATGCAGCAACAAAACTGACACGTACAGATGAAAAAATATTGAAGAATAAACGTCTACACAATAGTAGTTTTAAGTGATTTGAACTTAAATGTTACAATATTCAAAAAATTATGACGTGGCGCTTGCTATTTACTTTTTGTTGTCTAAATTAGTAATGCATACTGAATGTTTGAAATTTTTACTTCTAAATTATGAAATTTTAATGTGTCACCATTGATTATATCATTTTTACATCATCAGCATGTACAAGAAAACCTTTTGCGGCAAGAAAGAGCATTAAATTTGGGTTATAACACTGGTTCGTACATTTTTCCAAAATTTGGAGTTTTGTTGCCGGGATTGGTATGTTTTAATTTATTTTAGAGAGATCTTTCCCCAAACAGACCCCGCAACAGGTTGTGAGTTAACATTCAGATTATGCCATATACATTTTAAAGGGTTTATTGACCTCAACTTTGGGGTCTCGTTTACTTGGGGGAGGGGGTGCATCATTCCTGGAAGGAAGGACATTGTTGCCATACATGTTAGTAAGTTAAAATGTATATTTTGTTCAACTTTAAATTATTAATGTATTCAATAAAAAGTTACAACTGCAGTAACAACTGCTGCTGAATTTCAGGAGTAATAAACAGATATAAGTTTTTTGGTAACAAAGAAGATGATTTCCACTCCATGACAGGCTTTATTTTAGAATTTCTCATATTTCATCAAAAATTGAACAATATTTTTGATATGGTCTCCTTAATAAATTTATTGTTAATAAACATGCTAAAATTAAGAAGTATTAATTTTCAATTTCTTTCTTGCTTTTTTTTTTTTCATTTTAAATATTGTGGACTAAAAGTATTCTCTACATAGTGAAAACATTACGTAAAAAAGTGCATTAATTCTGAGCATTGTGATTGTATATGAAAAGTATTGTACAATTTAGCTGTACAGTGCTGTATGTACAGTGCACTTTTTGTGCACAAAACAAAGGTGCCAAATATGCTCAGATTTTGTGCACTTTTTTTGCACGGTTTCAGTTTGCACTTTTTGTGCACAAACAGAGGTGCCAAATATGCTCAGATTTTGTGCACTTTTTTTGCACGATTTCAGTTTGCACTTTTTGTGCACAATTCAGTTTGCACTTTTTGTGCACAAAACAGAGGTGCCAAATATGCCTAGATTTTGTGCACTTTTTTTTTGCACTTTTTGTGCAAACTTTTTCTAGCTGGGAGTATTTGAAAAAAAGTGTTCCCAAGCCCATTGTTAAAAGACAGAAAACTATGTATGCCAAATCACCTGTAACCGAGCCCAATGTTAATCGACAGAAGAAAATGTATGCAAAACCATATGCCTGGAAAAATTATTTGTAACTTTTTTACTTTGTGTTAAATAAATATGAGTTGAAAATTAAAACTTTGTGTGGATTGTGTTACTATTTTTTATAATCATTTTTCAAAATAAAAGTGAAAAAAATTAAATTTACCTTAAGTCAAATGCAAAGAATTAAAAAAAAAAGTTTAATAGCAAAAAAAAAAAAAAAAAGGAAAAAGAAAGACTACAAGGGAAAAAAAATACTCGCAATAAAAAAATTAAATAGAATAAACATTTATTTACAGAAAGAGGAAAAAAAATCCAGATATGTTATTGCTTTGCAAGAAAAAAAAAATATTGTGTGATGACAAAAAATTATACAGACAGTAAAACGAACTCAGAATTAAAAATAAAAAAGAACATTTTATTATTTCTTAAAAATCATATTTACACCGAAATTCTTTTTAACATATTGATACAATTGAAAATCACTGATTTTCTGAAATAAATTTTTCACAATGATATCCATACATAAACCTTGACATCTCTTTGTTAGATAGTAAATACAATATTGTCCACATACATTTGAAGTCAAACTTTGTAGAGGTACTTGATTCCATTTTACATGTTCATATTTCTTCACAAATCTTGTAATATGATGACCATAAGCTTGAGGAGACAAACCATAAGAGTCGAAAAATTCAACAGTTTGAGGGTTTTCTATAAACATGGCAATCCAGTGAGTTCCTGGTTCAGTATGCTTATCAGTATTAACAACTATTGCAGCAGGAAACGATGTAATGCAAGGAATCTTATCACAAGGAAAAACTCCTACAAAATATCTCGACGCATAGCGATGCCGAAGCAATACTCTGCGAATATCCAAAGAATTCATCAGTTACCGAAATCGTACAAGATGTTTCTAGCTTTGTTGATTTCAATCAAATTTTCGAATTCGGCATACACCAATAAGGAAATGGTTTGAGGTAGAGGCACTTTAAATTTTAGTTCCAGTCTTAAATTACTGTGTCGAACGAGATTTAAATGAGCTCCATCGCAGAGGTCAGGGGACAGATCAAAATGAAATAAGCAGTATCCGTCGGGAAATTCTTCTCTTGACAAATAAAGTCCTCGATCTTCTGAAGTGCAAAATAAATTGTTAAATGCACGAATATAGTTTTTATTGGTAAAATCAGGCTGCAATGGATTATGAGGCATCGGTTGTCCGTCGATGTAAACTCCAATGAAATTAATATCATAGTGTTTGAATTCAAATGGTGACTTTTTATAGCTTCCGTTAAAAGCATCGTTGTCCACACAGGCTACGACCAAGCGCTTTGGCATTTGTCCAGTAAAGATGTTGTCTTGCACAAAACTCATGTTTCCTCCAGGAATGGAATATACTTTACACAGAACTCTGTTAATAGGATACTTGGCTGTTGTCTTCTCCAAGCTTTTAGCATGCCCCAACACTACGCCAGGGCTGACTCGAACTTTGCGAACAAACATCGATGCTTGCTCGAGGACTACTTTAAAGTTACCATCTCCTAATAAGCAAAACTCTGGTTTGCTTCGTATAAGCTTGATTTTCATATCCACCATATTAAGCATGAGTCGATCTTGATGAAATATGTCAACATGCAGACGCCCTATCATATCCACTGTAGTACTCAGTTTAAACATATTTGCTCTTTTAATAAATCCTTCGTTAGGGGTCTTCTTTGCGTCAGTTAAATCATAGTTATTCATTTGACCTGCAGTATCCTTGAAAAACAATTCAGAAGACAACTGTGACGTTTTCGCTTCATATCCGTGGTTTAATAATTTTTCAATAATTGCTCTATATGGATAAGTGTTGTTGCTCGAAGAGATTAATCTTTCATTCAAGCTAACATCCACCTGGGAAAACAAGGCATGTAAAAATAAATTGACTGGACCCACATTTTCTTTAGTTAATAGAGTTCCATTTCCGTTCACAATTTTAACTTTAACATATAGGAGATTCTGTGACAAGTCCAAATAATCGTCACCAGTCCCAGAAATGTTAAATTCTATTGGACTACCATCAGACGCATTCGCAACAGGGTGAAATTCTATCCACTGCCCTCTTTGGATAACTGTTTGGGTGGGTGGTAAAGTAAATAAATTAAGTTCAGATTTAGCACATTCAGGAGAATCTTTTAACAAATAAGCCATTCTGACTAAGAGTCAAAAATATCACGTCCTTTAACTTTCTTGACTTTGGCTCGAATGACTGGTTTGTAGGCTTTGCGCTTCCTTTTAAACCTTCCATGGCCAATCATCTCATCCGCCTTTTTAAGAGCTTTCTTAGCTAACAACTTTCCAACTTCTTTGCCTCTTGTTTTAGCTGAGTTTTCTAATTTCTCACCAGCTAATACATCGTTAGCAATCATGGCTCCAGTTCGTAAAGCTTCTTTTCCGATTGTTTTAACTCCACTTCTCAGGAAAGGCAGTGCAGTGCGGAAAAGTTTTGCGAAGAAACCACCAAGGCCATGTCCCTTTTGCAGAGACAGTCCTTGATAAAAGGGCATACCGCTTCCGGTTTGTCCGACATAATAGTCTTCAAATTTTTTCGGACAGCAAGTGTAAGGAACAAGCATGATTCACGTTTTTTACACAAATGACGATGCACGTCAATGTCATGCAGTATTTATACAATTTGTTTCATGCGAAAATGCAGCACGATGTATGCCATGCCTCGTTCAAAAGGAACGAATTCGCCAGAGTGTAGACGTAAATCTATTTCAATCGTTTGAAAATGTTGTCGTATGACAGGTAAGTAGTGAGGTCTCGTATAATGAACATTAACCATTTCACCATCTCTTCCTTCTACTTTAATAATTTTTAACAGAGGAGCTTTGACATTACCCACGATTTGTGGCTCTACGAGATCGCAATACACATACATGACGGGAAAGGAAGCTGCTGGATCGGCTATAAAGGGACTCTGTGTCGTTCCATTATATTCTCCGGCATGAAAACCTAAAAGTTCTGCTATGCCTGTGTGAAGAATGACTTTACCACCTTCTTTTGTTTTGATTGTCACTCGTTTTGTTACAGGATGATAGTGAAATTCTAATTTATTTTTGAATGTCGTTAAAATCATAGCTTTCAAGAGATCTGGGACTGTTTCATAACAACCAGGAGGTATTCGCCGCCCTTGTACCACTCCATCGCCTAAATCAAATCCAAATAAATTATTGTCCGACCTGATGTTATACCACGAATGAGGATATATAATATCTGTTAAACCTACTTCCCATTCATGATGGCTCAAATGAATACTTGAGGGAAGCTGTGTAATAAAATGAGAAGTTTTATTCTCAGGGAAGAAGCGACTAGAGCTGTCACTGATAAGCGTCACATAGAATGACATGTTTGCGACTGAATGAAAGAGGTAAGTACAGCACTGTTTTATATCCCTTTCACATCATTTACCCATGCATTGAATTTTTCAGGATAGCCTTGAAACTTAACAAAATATTCCGTCTTTCCTAATCGCCGTCTTGTTTTTAAGACCTTCTCAATGGGATAATATCCAGAATCTGTTATTTTCTGAAGCTCTTGTGAGTAAAATGTCCCCTCTAACACTTCGCCAGTGAGATCTTTTAGTTTATACACTACGGGATTTCTGGGCAATACTTTATGGATCGTAAATATTTCTCTCGTCCAATTCTGCTCATATCCTTTCTCAAATCGCAATTTTTCTTTACTTATTCTTACGGTGTCTAATTCTTTAAGTGAAGATTTACTTCCATGCCTTGAAGAGGTTTCAAGATCTCCGTAAAGATTTTTCCAAGCAATATCTTGATTATCTATGTTAACTGAAGAAGGCTTCATTTTTATGCTTCGATGCCACGTATTATTGTAACTGTAAACCAGTTTATCAATCACATCGATGTAGCGTTTTGTATTCATTTCTGTAAAATACTTCCACATTTTTGTCTTAAGTGTACGATTAAAACGCTCAACGACCGATGCTTTTGTTGAATTGTTTGTTGTAAAAAAGTGTACATTTTTCTTCTTCAGGTATTTTTGCACTTGATTGTTTGTAAATTCTTTACCTGCATCTGTCTGCATTATTTCCGGTGTTCTTTCTGAAAATATAATTTCAAAAGCGGATACGATTTCATCACTTTTCTTACTTTTTAGCGGTACAACCCATGCATATTTTGATAGAATATCCAAGCAAGTAAGTAAATACTTGTAACCATCATTGGTATCTGCTAGGGACTGCATGTCGACCAAATCAGATTGAAACTGCTCGTTCATACTTCCTACGATGACTCGATTTCTCTGGAACTTGTGTCTGATAGGCTTGTGCAAAGTGTACGAGTCCTTGGTCTGCAACCATTTTTTGATCTCCTTTGTCTTCACGCGTCCTTTTAAAGCACGATGTAAAGCATTCACACCTCCAAAACTTCCTGGAACTTGAGGATCCCGATACAGAGGATTCAGAACCTTGTCCATCACAGCAACGATTATGATCAATCCGTACGTTAAAGTTCATATCGATACAATGAGGTAAAAATGTTTGGGCACCTCTTTTTATACGACTATTATGTAAGTATGCCAGAAACTCTCAACGACCTCTAAACTTTTTAATTATAAAAAACATGCACATATAAGTAACCGTAAAAAACTTACTCTTTTTTCAAAAAACTCATAATTAATTAATTTTAATAAAAGGTTGATTCGTTTTTTTCATCATCAGGGGGTAAAATTGTGTTGCCTGATTAATCTACTCTTGACTTTCATTACTGAATTTAATGCAAATAAATGCTTTGGGTGATAGTCAACTGTGCTTGTATATAACCTTTAAATCGTTTCTTCTTCGTAAGTTTCCACAGCCGAGCGGTCTCGCGTGTTATCCAAACCGCCGACTGTGGAAACTTTATGCCCCAGGTTCAAATCCCGCCAGAAACATTTTTTATTTCAAGAAAAAAAATTAATAAAATAAATACATATTCACAAAAAAGTCATAAAAATAATCCGATAGATGGCGCCAGCATTTTATTTTCCATAATATTTTCCACATACATTTTTTTTTCCACATACATTTCCAAAACAACTCTTAAAAAATAGATTCGCAATTAAGCAGTTTTATCATTCATTATCACTAGATGGCGCCACCAGCAAATCTACTCAATTAAGTTCACACTTTCAGTTAAGCTTTCTGTCATGGCCCTAGCCTCCAATAGATGGCGCCACTACTGAATGTTATGCGTTTAAAGCTTTATTATCCTCCCCTATTAACTGCTTACTCTGGTCTGGTGGTTAGCATATCCGCGTTCGGAGCGAAAGGTCCCCGGTTCAAATCCCAGGGAGAGCATTTTAGAATATTACCCCTATTTCAGAATAAATTCAATAAATAAATAAATAAATTAATTGAGTTAATTAAAAATAAGAATTTGCATAAGTTAGTATTTACTTTAATTTCGTAATTAAAATTAAGACAGGAAACAACATGTTCTATGACGTACTACAAGATGGCGTCGTTGAAGCGTGACGTCATATATGACGTCATCATACCCTCGTAAAAGGCTTCAAGAAAAACAGTGACGTCATCCGAAAAATAGCCTCGTAAAAGACTTCAAGAAATTAATCACGTCATCCGAAAAATAACCTCGTAACAGACTTCAAGAAAATCAGTGACATCATCCTAAAAATACCCCCGTACAAGACTACAAGAAAAAATCCAAGATGGCGGAGGACCACGCCCCCTCAGGAATGTTGAGTTGTTTTCCTCCTTCTGCCCCTATAGTGGCCTACTTACTACTCACATTACTTCCCTCGTACCTACCACTATTTGTGGTTTAACCGGTTGGATATAACCCGGTTGATTGTTAAGCCGGAAGACAACTCTGATTTTTTGATCCAGACCAGAAGCCGAGCAACCCCTGGTCCAGCACCCCAAGAGACATTGATTTAATGCTTGAAACTGCACTGCAAATTCTTATTACAGTAATTCGGTGAGAAATCATATGGCAGTTGAACAATCCACTCTGTTCTGTGCTTAATGTATACGTATATGGGGTAATGGAAATCAGATTCCTCTTGATGCTGTCTGGTAGAATATCTCGATTAAGCGAGTTGCTATGTTGGCTGTAAATGACTTAAATTTCTGGCGATAATCGAAATATTTCTAACAAAGGTATCTACATGTTTTTCAGCAAAGTTTATAAGCTAAGCTACATTTTCGGCAAAAGGACCTATTTATAAGCATGTGCAGCCTTCAAAAATTACGCGTTAGCTAAAAATGACTTACAGTTCTGACTATTAGTGATCTAGATTTGTAGTAAGATGACGTTTTCAGCTAAATTTTTGTCTCGTCTATTTTTAATCAGACAGGCAGTGCATAAAAGGGTCATAATTTAAAGACAAATGATTGCCTTTTTCACATCTTGTTCGAATTAAAAGAAGATATGCAAGTTAGGCAGAACCTTGAGTAACCTCAATCAAACCTTGAGGCTTCGCAGAACGCAATTTAAGAAACACTGAACTGTAACATTTCTAATAATCACAGGCTCTATTGCCAAACATGTTCCAAGCTTGTCACCGAAAAGCTCTGAAATCAGTTGTTGAACATACGTTTTCTACCGATTGTGTAGAATATTTCCTAGAGGAGACAAGATGTAAACCATTTTTGTTTGGCTTGCAACAAAGGGTCCTAAATTTGAAAATTATAGCTAATCTTTGAAGAAACTTCATCTGAGCCAGTCTTTACATGTTTTTCATTCAAACCAGATTCGTAACGATACGAAAATTTGTCAGAAAAGAAAAGAGCAATTTTATGACCCACAATTTCAATTCAGACATCTCAGGATTTTTTAAAAAATATTCCAACGCTCATGTGAATTCCTTAGCATCCAAGGACCCCACCTGTCCCAAATTTGGCAAAGATCTGTGGACTTGTTCAAGGAACATACACACACGGCCATATGCAACCATATTTATACACAGGGCCGTATATGAGGGGGGGGGGGGTTCTAAGGGTTCAACCCCCCCCCCCCCCGCCCGAAAAGTTCGGTTTGACATTTAAATGTTCGTTTATATTTAAAAATTTCCAAAAAAAATATTATTCCAAAACACAAATGTCGTTCATATGTATATTAATTGCATAAAACGCTTTCATAATATATAACCCGTGGACTTGAACATTAGCACAAATGGCGCTAAGCCCCGCATGAAAGTTTTTAAGCCCTCCCCGAAATTATTTTCTGGTTACGGCCCTGTTTACACATATAGATAGGTTTGCTCAAAATAAAAATGTGTTAAACACAAGTCTAGGAAAAGAGTATTGGTATGTAATAAAAGTAGTAAAAATATTCTTTCCTAGTCTCGGTTACAATCAAATTGCAAAAAGAAGCAAATAGGATATGAAACATTTTATTTTGACGAAAAATTTCCCAGAAATACGTTTGATAAAACAGAATCAGCCCGAAAGCAAACCTACTTCGAACCATGAAATGAAAACTCATATTTACCTAGGAATATCGATGACTACTGCGAAGAAAATGTTAGATTAAAATTTTTGAGCATCTGCTTTGAGCTAAGAATTTTACCAAGATGTTTCAAAATCCAATCTAATCTTGAAATATCGAAAATGTAAGCTTTATTTTTGAAATAAATGGAGTTTCAGTAATAGAAAGATTAATCCCGTTTGAAGTAATCAAAAAACTTTTTTTCCCTCCTGGAGAACATAGGTTTTGTAAATCTGCGTCTCAATTTCTTTTATGAAAACTAATATTTCACAAAAAGTGCAATCTGCTATTATGTATTAAATTTCTGAAGATAGGGATGAAAAATGTGGTTAGCAACTTAATGTAAATAAATCTGTAAATCTCTTTAAAAATTGAGCAATTCTGGAAAAGGATTTCCTTACATAGATTTATACAGGACTTGAAAATTCGAAATGGAGACTTTTTCAGAAAATTTACTGCCTGATGTAGAGTTTTAGGAATGCGTAGTTCATAATCCATATTTTTCCAATTTATGTTGTTAATATTTTTGTTTTAGTGTATTTTATTGCTAAATTTTTCAACATTTCTGAATAAAGTTTGATATTTATTTTCTTTTGACACAGTTATTAGATAATGAAATCGTATTCAAAGCTTGTTCTTTTCCTATACAGCAATTAATGGAACTTTTGGTGTTACGGTGTTTTTTTTTTTTCTTTTATGAAAACAAAATAAAAAAAAATAATAATTTGAATTTTGACATCTTGATTCCAAGTTATGTTTTTCCGATCACGAGTGTGTGTATGTAGGCCTGTGTGTTTGTGTATGGGAGTATGTGTTTGTGTATAGGGGTTATGTGTATGTGTGTGTAGGCATGTGTGTTTGTGTCTGTGTGCTGGCATAAGTGTGTGGGTAGTTGTGTGTATGAATGTGTGGGGGGATATGTGTATGTGTGTGTAGGCATATGTGTTTGTGTCTGTGTGCAGGTATGAATGTGTGGGTAGTTGTGTGTATGTGTGTGTGTATATTTTTGTGTGTGTATGTGTGGGTGTCTGTATGTATGCGTGTATGTATGTGTTTGTATGTGTGTATGTGTTTATAAATGTATGTGTGTAGGTGTATGTGTTTGTAGGTGTATGTGTGTAGGTGTATGTGTGTAGGTGTATGTGTGTATGTGTATGTGTGTGTCTGTGGTTGTGTGTGTATGTGGTTGTGTATGTGTATGTGTGTGTCTGTGGTTGTGTGTGTATGTGGTTGTGTGTGTGTGTGTAGTTGTGTATGTATGCGCGTGTGTGTAGGACATGGATGCAACCTGGAGACGGCTTTCGCTATAGGAGCAGCATCGTGAGGAGCCCGTCGACGGTGATGGTGCGGAGGTTGACGGTGGGAAAAATCAAAAGACGCCAAAAACAGTCAAATGAGAACAATAAGCAATCGTGATTGCTCAACAAAATATTAGTTATGTACTGCTAGGCTGAATGTCCTATGTTTGGCCTACTTTACTATTGGACACTTGTGAGCTTTAAATGGGTTTGTAATTTTGCCTTTTTTTAGAGCAGAAATATTTTATTTTCATTTAATGTACTGCTGTTGTAAAAACTTTTGTGGACGAGGTAGACTTATCGGTAATGCCTTGAACTAGAGAGGCACGGGTTTGATGCTTGCCGGTCGAAGATCCTTCTTTTTTGCTAATGGTGATTGGCGCACACTAAATCAGTTGTGGTCACAAAGTACTGCAAGTTATCCTTCCAAATCATAACCTTTAGGGGTGCTGGATCAGTGGTGACTTAACTCCCGGTCTTTAAGAAAACAGAGCTGTATTCTGGATCCCATTCAATTGGTTAAAACAACATGCAATGTTCAGTACGGGGGACCATCAAGTGCAGGGTTTGATACTTTTCATAAAGTTTAAGAATCGTATCATTGATCATAAAGGTGTCACAACTTCGTTTGTATATTATTGCTAATGATGATTCAAGTTGGAAGAAGTCAAACATCTACTGTTTACGACACACAAACGCACAAAAATCCCTACCTGTTGGATTAATTTTTAGACTTGATCTGCCAGGATGTGCGGTGGAATTTTACCATTTGAAAAAGCTTAAAAACTCGTCCTTCAATCCTTATTTTCAATAAAAATTTAACTTTCTTTTTTCAATGAAAATTTTATGTATTTTACATCATCCTCTTAGTTTTCAACATTAGATTAACTTCTTTTGAAGCTTAAGTTCGGTTTTTAAGAAAGTCCTGGGCTGCATTCGGAAACAGTTCATCGGTTATACCACGTGATAGATCAAGTCGAGGTTATGATGTCACTAGTATTATTCAGGTGAGCCCGAGATAATAGCTTTGTGTTTCTGAACACTCGTGGCTACAGCGCGGTTAGTTCTAATTCAGCAGCTGACGACGCTCCAATCAAAGAGAGTGTAACACTTAAAACACGACCGAATTAGCTGAAAAATACCACGTGATCTCGCTAATCACTTCAAGACTGTGGTGAAATGTAGGTGAGAGCGGTTTCAACCGGGTACACCGCCAGAGAAAGACTGCAAGTATTTCCCAACGCTGGTAAGTGACGTCAAAGAACAGTTGTTAATCGTTTTCGAACGCTAGCGTTGGTACCTTTCCTGTTTCCGAACGTACCCCTGCAGTGTCTTAACAGTCTTAACCGGTCTAAACGGTTCAGGGCTATTCCTGACGTTACATGCTCTTTGCGTTTGCTTCAGAAATTGTCATTTCAACTCTATTACCAAACAATAACAAGAATTGCTGTACTATGTTAAACAAGATCCTACTGAAAGATTAGGTGTCATTTTGGATGTAAAAGAAGTAAACTGAGTGATTTACCAAAGGTACGTTTCTGATTTTTATATATCTGTAAGGAAACTTGCTCAAAGAATGGAAAGAAGCGATTGATTTTCATGCTGAATGTAAGTAATGCTGCTGGCCATTTCTGACATTTGTATTGAATATACTGGGAAAGTATTTTTTACAAAGATATTAGTTCAATATGTTCCAACATGTTTTAGCACCGTATGCCATATAACACGGTTTTAAAGGAGGTAAACTAAGCAATAATATCAAGAGGTAAATAAACTACAACTAGTTCTTACAAAACACTTTCGCTATCCACTCCGAGCTTCTAAAGTTTATTTTACTGCTAAGACTTACATTGAAATCGGTATAAATGCCGGCTTTTCCCCATTTATCGATAACGAATAATTTGAAATTTAAAATAATGATGTAAATCTTAAATCTTTTTCATGAACAAAGAACGTCCAGGAGAACAACGAGTTGCTCTAATCTAACATATTGCTTTAGTTTTCCGTATGAATTCTAATCTTGATCGAGGAATATTCTCAATTCCTAATTATCAGCAGGAAGGATTGAAAGTTTAAGTAAAAGCTTTAAGGGGGGGATAAAATATATTTCAAAAAGTGTAAAGTATATTATGGAAAACTCATGTTAAATTTTATTGCTTCACTAATTTAGTTCAAGAATGATTGAATCTAATAATTGGATTGAAAGTCTTAATAAAAAGTTTAAAGGGAAGGGGAACAAAAATCTATTAAAAAAATATTAAAGTATGTTGTGATAAACTCACGTTAAATTTTAATGTCTATATATAAAATAAAAAGTGAAAAACGACTTCATTGTTTATTTTTAATTTTATAAATGAACGAGAAGAACTTATTTTCTGGCTGCATATTTCGTCGCTTATAAAACGATTCATTCAACAATAGAATTAGAAAAGTGTAAACATATAAGTTCATTTCGCATTCTGAAATTTCTGACCCAAACTGCTGGAGAACACATTCTTTGAAATTAAGGTATCCAATATTAATACGGAAACCATAAATGTTGCAAGGCAACTTGTTAGGAAACACTTTATGACAAAGTTGTGAAATAGGTGCTTCCCAAAATACTAGCTGAAACAACATTCTTAGTTTTACTTGATATCTCACTACGTTTTTTTACTGTGCAAGCGAGACTGAGCATTTTTATTATGTCATACAAAAAATTTTAATCAGAAAGACTTTTCCGGATCAGTCGAGTTTTCAGGAATATGAGATGACTTGAGCCCCAATTACCAGATTTTCGAGACTCTTTTGTATGTCGCAATTTGAAAAGCATAAAGACACAACTCAAATAAGCAACTTTTTCAAGAGTCTATTTTCTTAAATTGTTGCGATTTGTAATTTATTGTTGTTTCATTCATAACAGTTCCTACTTTTGTAATGTCCCTTAAAAATGGTAAAAATGTTTATTTCAGGCAGTTTTTCTGCTAGCCTTTTAAGGTTCCTGCAAATTTTAATCGAATTTAGGTCAAATAAGGTTTTTATCAACCGGCAACTTTGCTATCTATGATTTGTGTATTTATTCCATATAAAAAATCAATTTTTTAAAAGCGTTATCAATAAAAAATCTCATTTTCAATATTTTTTGAGTTGTGTCACTATTCTTTTCAAGCAACGATGTGTTAAAACCAAAGGTTCTGGGGGTTCGTCCCTCAAAGGCCCCCGTATGGTTTCCCTGGATGTTTTTTTCTTTCAAAACGGAGCCGCCCCTTATGGTGCCCTTGGAAATTTTTTCTTTGAAAAACGCCGCCATTTTTAGTTTTCGATGTTAGTGACTATTTTACCAATGGAGGGGGGGGGGAGGGGCTTGATGAGATGAGGATCAAAATAAAAAAAACAATTACGTATAAATCTTTTAAGTTAAAAAAAAATATATTTTCTTTATCACTTCAAGTCTCTATAAACAACCGTATACAATTCACATGAGCTATCACAGCAAAAATAGATTTTGCATTGAAACTTTAGAGGTCGCGGGAAATCAAAAATGGTGTTTGTTAATAAATAAAATTTCTTTTAAGCAATAGATAAAAACACGGAATCTTTTCGGCATAAAAAAATAACTCCACTCCTGTAGAGCGAAACATCAACTATTGGACAATCTTCTTGACAGCAGGGCAATGGAAGAGATAGCCCTATGTATTATTCAAACTTGTTTATGAAACTACGTTAATCTTGATGCTTGATTTTCAAAGTTTCGGGCAGCACAAATCTGGAGTTTTATGATGCAGTCGCTGAATGTTTCAGAAGGCAATACATCAATTTTGGGACGATGTTTCCTTCTGGGAATCATATTTATAGTTTTTTTTTTATGATGATGAATGTGTATGGAATGGTTTTAACAAACATGCTTTTGCTTCCAAATAAAGCAATGTTTATTTTGGGAATGATTTGGCATTGCAAGGGTTTTCAAAAACATTCTTAAAAGTTTCTATTTCGTTAAGATTTAGTTTCAGGTTGTATGAAAATAAATATATATTCGTTGTCTTTACTAATAATAAAGCTGAAAGTCTCTCTGTCCAGAGGATGTCTGGATGTCTGTAGGATGTCTGTAACGAGCATAGCGCCTAAACCGTTCGGCCGATTTTTATGAAATTTGGCACAAAGTTAGTATGTAGCATGGGGGTGTGCACCTCGAAGCGATTTTTCGAAAATTCGATGTGGTTCTTTTTCTATTCCAATTTTAAGAAAAAAATATCATAAGATGGACGAGTAAATTACGAAATTATCATAACGTGGAACCGTAACATGGGCACAAGCCAACTGGCGAGATACGAAGTTATCATAACGTGGAACCGTAAGATGGGTACAAGCCAACTGGCGAGAAAATTCACCATGCATTATTTGTAAATATACAGGCGAACCAAAAGGTCTTTTGATTTTTCTATTACGGGCAAAGCCGTGCGGGTATCAGTAGTTTATAATAAAAAACCTTGATCTTGATTAAATGAATTTCAATTTGATAATTATTAAAACAAGGTTAGGGGAATAGCATTCTACTATTTTAAAACAAAACGGCTTTCTTCTTCGCATTAACAAATTAAAGAATTGTCAATCTTTCATTTCATCTCTTATATACAGATTGTTCTTGCACTTCCACCAGTTAAACATCAGCAAATACCTATTTTAAGGGGTCACAGTACCTTTCAAGCAATTTTTTTCAATTTAAGTAAATTATATTTTTTGTTGAAACCCTAACATGCTTACTTACTTTGTAATCAATAATTTATTTTAAAAATTTAAAAATATTGCTTACTTTTTTTGAAAATTCCAAACATTTGGGAAAATTTCAATTTTTAAAAATCCCTAAGACTTTTTTGTTTTTAAAACTAGTATAAAAAAAGCTTTTTGCTAAACGATCACAATCATAGTCTCTAAAAATCTGTGCATTCATTTGCTTTTGTGTTTACTAGAAAATTTTCTATGATCAATTACGTAAAAAATCGTAATTTTTTTGAAAAAAATTTGATTTTTAAAGGTATAACATGCTCTAAACATTTGAGTAATTTATAAAATGCTTATCCAATGCACAGTTTTGTTAAATATATATCCTAATTGCAAAAAGTATTACTTTAAAGCTGTATCTTTAATAGAAAAAAATCCTTAGGGATTCTTATGACACGAAAACACAAAAAAAAAAAAAAAAAAAAAAAGATCATAGAGGAAAAATCAAATTAAAGTTTTCTTTTTGCATAAGAACGCATAGCGAACATGACCTAAAACCACTCATAACTTTTTCAATATTTGAACTAAAGCAATGAAACTTTTCCCCTCTGTTTGGACTAGTGTTAAGTTTCGAAATAAGCAATAAATTTTTTTTGATCGTTTGGTCATTTGTCATTTTTGAGGTACTGTAACCCCTTAAGAGGAAAAAATCTTCCATCGTCCTGGAGTGTCCGTCTTCATTCCAATAATAGCATTTTTCAAGCAGAAGAGTTTTTTGCTACTCTTTAAGCATTAAATTTCTAGAAACCACTTAATACAGATTAATTCAAGTTTTTTCGGATAGGCAGTTGTCCTTCTATTAAAAGTTCTCTTCGACGGGTGAAACAGTTTCTAAATATTCAAGTCATTATTGGGTAACTCTCTGTCTCAATTCATGGGTTAAAGCATTCTGGGGACGTCGACAACGATCAGGCTGATCGCTTAATAAGAACTGTAACTGATGACCCCCCCCCCCCCCCCAGGTTTTTTTGTCATCATGATGGGGTTCTTTTTATTAACGTTTTAAATATTAATTGAGATCTACTATTATTTAGTGCAGCATTTATTTGCTTTAAAAGTTTGTTCGTATTTTAAATGCTTTGCAAAGTTAGTCAATTTCATGCGGAGCAAAGTGAAATAGGTCATTTCATTTGCTAATTCAATCTTTTATCAAATAACTTATGTATTCACTCGTTAATTATTTATTTTACATTCCTTTATTTTCTTATTTATTCACTATTTTATTCACTCAATTTTTTCTCATATATTCATCAATTCATTTATTTATTCGTTTATTGTTACGTTTTCTTTTCATTTATTGATTCAATATAAATATCTTTAATAATTGAATCAAAAATATTTCATAAAAAAATATTTTATTTCTCTTTGCCTCATGAAGAAAAAAAAGAAAAAGTTCCACCTTTTTTGGAGTTAAATTTATTGCCAAAAAAAAAAAAAAAAAAAAAAAAATCAATGCAAGTTTTATTGCACAATTTTTGTTCGTGTTCTTTATGTATCGTAATTTTCAGTCTGTTTGTTCATTTTGAAAAAAGTAAATCATGCTAACTATTTCACTTTTCTCAACATTCCCCTTCTTTATAGTTACTCTGCATTAAAGTATCAAAAAGTGTTTCCTACATGGTAGGGAAAAACAAACAAGGTTCCAATTTCAGATTGTGGTTATGTTTCAAATTTCTTTTTTCATGAACTGAAATTCTTTATTAATTTTTCTTGACATTTTTTATAAACTCGTGCAATAAATCAATGAAACTTATCTTCTTTATTTTTTCATATAGTCTCCTAAAAATTCCGCTTCTGATAATCCTGTTTGTTTTACTTCTTTTCGTGGAAAAATCGCGATAACACAGCATTAAAAATTTGGACAGTGATGGATGGTTTTTCAGCTTAATAAATCCCCGAGGTTGAAATATTTCCCGACGCAATTATGAAGAGGCAGTATCTTCGTTTTTTTCGTCCCATTTCTATTCTGTCATCGGTTTACTGCATTTCTAAGTACTTTAAAACTGTATCAAAAGTCAATAGAACATACAATTTCGTTGTGTGTTCTTTTTCTGGTGATTTTCGAGAACTATTTCACAATAGAGTATTTCTTTCTTCTAATGTGAGAGTAAATGTTATAATTCCTCATACTCTTTGTCAATTTTGCACATTGTGGGATTTAAGTAGTAAAAACGTTTATCTTTGTGCGAAAACTGAGTGGAAGAGACTAATATTGTCCTAAAAAATGAAAAATGAAACGCACACACTTGATAATCTTTGTGTGAAAATTGAGTGGGAGAGACCAATATTGTAATAAAAATTTCCAAATAAAATGCACTCACGTGTTAATAAACGTTTGCCTTTGTGCGAGAACTGAGTAGAAAAGATCAACATTGTGATAAGAATTGCAAAATAAAATGCAAACACGTGTTGGTAAACGATTGAATTTGTGCAAAAAATGAATGGGTGAGACCAATATTGATAAACACTGCAAAATAAAATGCACACATGTGTTAGTGAACGCTTGCCTTTGTGCGAAAACTGAGTGGGAGTGACCAATATTGTGACAAAAATTGCGAATTAAAATACGCACACGTGTTAGCAAACCTCTAACTTATTGCGAAAACCGAGTGGGAGAGACCAATATTATGTTATAAACTGCATAACGAAATGTAAACACATGTTAGTATACGTTTGCCTTTGTGTGGAAATTGAGCACGAGAGAATAATGTTGTAGAAAAAAATTACAAAATAAAGTGCACACACGTGTCAGTAAAGATTTGCATTTGTGGTGAAACGTGGAAGAATAATATTCTAATAAAAATGGCAAAATAAAATGATGTACACATAAGTGCTTAAAGAACCCATTTACCAATCCAAAAACGTTCGGTCTTTGGAGTTCCTATTATAGCTGAATTTTTTTTTTCATTGACTAAGTGGTTTGTTGGAAGCCCAAAACATAGTTAAACTTTTTTTCTTTTGCAATTTTTGCGTAATATAACATTGTATATTAGAATTTTTCTTGTTAAAATCACGAACTATCTCCTAAAACTGAACAACCTTCATATGAATTTAGAAAATAGTGAGTCAAGTGAATGACTCAAGGCAATGAATGGACAACTACTGCTGTAAACGTGTTATAAAAACCAAAATTCGTCTGTGAAGTGAAACAAATGTGTGATCTGTTTCGCATCTGTTAGTTTCTGGTTTTTGTGTGCATGTAGTAGTTTTCAAAGTAGTTGCCGCTGTACCTGGGGTACGGCAGGGAGAGGCGAGGTGTTTCACGAAGTGTCCATCGATTCAATTTTTTCATGTATAATAGAGATTGACAGTGCCGAGAAAATTCCAATTCTTCAAAGGTTCGGAAAAATTTGGGCGCATCTAATGTAAAATATATGTGCGCCAAGCTTCAGCATTGCGTTTGTGACCACATGAGGCAGTGAGAAGCAAAGGGATGTAAGTGGCAAAATTAAAAATTTGGAGATAACCAGTACACATGGTAGGTGAACCTCTCCTCTGTCTTGAGGCAAGAGGTGGTACTAGTAGCCCTAGTAGGTGGTGCTTGACAGTATAATTTACAAAATCTTTCAATGAAAGCCTACCAAGAAAGTTATCTTTAAACACGTTTTACTCAAAAGTTCAAAATGTCCACTTACATCAATTTGCTTCTCAGTTTCATATGTTCCTGATATGTTTATTGCTTGTTAAAATATTTTTGGTCACTCCTGAAATTTTCGCCCATGAGTTTCAAAATACTCTGCATTTGGTTCAGATCCAAATTATTTCGATTATTTTCTTTATTCCAGACTGTGCAAGTTTTAAGTGGAAATTATTGATGAAGCCATGCTAAATTTATGCTCAAAATTTGTGTTCTCAAAAAAACAACGAAGTTGTCCGCTTTCTGATGTGAATGTTTCTGTACTAAATGACGCGTAATTACGTTAAAAAGTAAAAACTATACTTTTGTGTTTTAAAAAAAATCACAACATGTTCCAAAACATTATTACCGTTCTAATAACGCATACATAATTGACATTCCCGAACTGTAGCTTGATAATAAAGCATATCTTAAACGCGGTTCGGAAATTACTTTCTTAATAGTTAGGTCACATCTGGGTGTATTTAACTGCTTTTAGAACGAAGTATTCGGTGAATAGTGGGAGCTCATTAGGAAAGTTAGAAGTCTGGAGCGCTGCCAAATGTCTTATCGCGCTCCCCAGTGAAGTTCGAAATCACTTAGTTTCGAGCAAATTGTTATGAAACAGATTCGCATTTTGAAAGAACGTCTGCTGTTTCCTCTGTATTATTTGGCAATAACGGAGTTGGGTTGGAATGCTTTGAAAATGTCCGTCAGATGCGTTTTTGGTAGTAAATCATGTGGTTTTAGCATTAGTTTTTGAAATTTTGTCATCTGTTTAAACTGAAATGGAGGAGTACGAGTTTGATATTTGATGAACATTAAAGTTGATTTCTTTTTTAAAATCTTTTATTAACATTTTAAGGCACGAATGTTTTTCAGAAAAACGGACAAAAAGGTTTTTTTTTGGGCAGAAAATAAATTTATAAGGTACAGGGGGAAGTTAAAGGAAACAAAGCAGGGCCATACCACGAAAAAGTCAACCACTCGTCCCGCACGTGACGGTTCAGGTATTTCATTAAAAAGTAATGAATTTAAAGGGTAATGGCGAAATTTTTTGCTTAAGCGGTCTAAGGAACCTTAACCTTCAAAATTTTCAATTTTCTGGAAAAAATATATGTTATGCATAATTTAATTAAAGTTTCTTATATATTTCCGTAAAACTTTTCATGCATGTTTGTCTGGTATGTTTTTATGATCTGAACCTAAATTTTAACTAAAAATGAAAATTAATATTTAAAAAAAAGATATTTTTGCCCAAAACTTTGGAAATGTTTGATATTTACTTATAAAATTTCAAAAAAAAAAAAAAAAAATTAATTAAAAAAAAATAAATTTAGGTTCAGATCATAAATATAAACCAGATAAACATACATTAAAAGTTTTAAGAAAATATATAAAAGACTTTCTGAAATATATCATGTGCGCAAAACGAGAAAACCGAAGAAAACGGCACCTGAGAAAAAGACGCTTAAACAGCTGCTGTTAACATAAATCTCTATGGGGAGAGGTTACACATTTTTACGATAACTTGAAAAGTGTTTTTGTATGGTAATAAATAAGGTATCTAATTGTTCAGAATTGAAATATGCATAGCATATATTTTTTCCAGAAAATCGAAAATTTTGAAGGTTAAGGATCCTTAGACCCCTTAAGATATCACACATAAGCTTGTAATTTTTAAAGCAGGACAAAATTTTTGTTCAAAATTTTAAAGAGTATAATTTATAACAGATTATATGAGGCGTCACGGGCGGGACAAAATGACCATTTTCCATGGAATGGCCCAGCAACGTTTCGTTATCACTTAACATTCCATGAGAGTTAGCAGTGAGTAAAATCGTTATC
This sequence comes from Uloborus diversus, assembly GCF_026930045.1. NCBI lineage: Eukaryota > Metazoa > Arthropoda > Arachnida > Araneae > Uloboridae > Uloborus > Uloborus diversus. Next base: position 8,142,836 of record NW_026557765.1, read on the forward strand.
TTCACACTTATCGATTAACCAAGATCCAATTGTTTGTAGGTGTAGTTAATCAAACAATGTTTATGTAGTTAAAATCATCAAAAAAAGTGTCAGCCCAACGTTTTCTTATGAACCGTTTATGGTAATTTAGTTTTCACAACGGGGTACAAAGCGAAATATTATACAAAAAAATTTAAAATTTGCGTTATACTACGATCATTTAAGCCATTTGTTATGTAAAAGTAGCATGGAAAATAATGCTCAATTAAATTGTGATTAGAAAGAATAAACTTTTTTCGAGATGCAAAAGCAATTTCCATAATATTATTCACAGAAAATGTATAGTATGACTATGAATGTTCAATGTACTAGCAGAAAATTGCTCTGCCAATATTGCCAATTTTAATTCAAACTTTTGTCTGCAAGTTTCACGAAATATTACAGCAACGCAAAGCATTTTACGAGATATTCATTCAATTTTCTCTAAAATGTTTAATACTGACCCGTACTGTATACTTACTCGTGATGCCGAATTCCATTCCCAATTCAAATTATACTTCACGTGAATGAAAAATTCCACCTTGTTATCATGGGAAAGGCAATAAATATGATTCATGATGTATTATTAGTTTCAATGCGAATCCGCGGAGAAACGCTATGATGAAAATTCGTGTCTGCTTTAGAATATCGATGATGATTTCGAAGGAAACGTTGGATTGAAACTGTGGAATGTTTGTTCCGCAAAACAATTTCATAAAGAAATTTCGCAACGTATTCTATTTTTAAAATTGGAAAATAAAAGGTTTGTTTTTGGGCGAATTCAAACTTTGTTAGATTAATCTCACTTGTATAGCTGCCAAAAGTAATTTTTGAAAGGATATAAATGTATTTATTTTTACCAAGCGGGGGGGGGGGGGGGAGGGGCGTCTCTGTTTCAGATAATGAGAGAGTAATGGAAACATCATTGCGACCTACGCAACTGCAAAATATACGCAAGGTTTTTCGTAATTTGATGATCGGTTATTCATAAATAAATTTTCCTAGTAATTTTTTCATTTAAAATTTATTGCTAAAAACTTAAATAATGAAACAGATGTTAGTTATTATTAACTGGTAGATTATTGTTTGTACTTAACCATTTAAGGCACGAGTTTTTCTCGGAAAAACTGGCAAAATTTTCTGGGATGCAAGTAGTATTAAAATAATATTTTTCTTACCCATTTACCCTCAGCAAGTGCAGTCTTGGGCACAATGCGCAAAATTTTATCTCGCTGATCATCCAGAAGAAAGAGAAGGATCTACAGTTGAAACATTAAAACTCTGTTTTCTTTTGCACGTACTGACTCTACTTTATGAAGAAATTCTCTTTCCTTTTACCCCACTAAACCTGTCTTATAATTGAATCCTGTTTCTTTTTACCCCAACTGACCCTACTTTATGAAGAAATTCCGTATCCTTTTACCACAACTGACCCTTATTCGTGACGAAATTCTGTTTCCTTTTACCCCAACTAATATTACTTCATGGAGAAATTCTATTTCCTATTACCCCAACTGACTCTACTTCATGAAGAACTACTTTTTCCCAAATGTTACCCGTAACTTGTTTTAAAGTAACTTTGAGCGACTTAGGCTCAAAGTTGATTCAACTCACTGTCCCGTGGATAGGAACCCACGAGGCGGTGAGTTGAATCAACTTTCCAAAAAAGATGCCTGCCCACTAGTTGACTGGCGTTTTTCTTTGTGTGCCCACGCGGAAAATTTAGTTCAATCCCTTTTCTTCTAATTAACCGAATTTATTCCAGCAGCTGCTGCACACCGCTGCAAAAATTGAAACAAGTTGGCCCAACTAGTTTTTTCGTGTGTAGAGCCATGGCCGATCGCAGGTAGCCATGGAAGAGCGAACGCTTGGCAATGTTCCGATGGACAAACTAAACAGTTGATTCAACTTATGGGGATGAGGATGGTAGTGGTACATGTGCTTGATGAGTTGGTTGTTATGTGAAGGATACCGGGTGATTCTTTTACTTATCTACCTGATTTCACATCCTAACCACCTGTTCAAAAGTTGATTCAACTAAGTTACTTTGGGTGAAGGAGGAAGTACACTATTGTCATTCTACATTAACGATGGGGATTACGGAAAGATAGGGAAACACGCGCACAAGGACTGTAGTAAATTTAAAATTAGCCCGAAATTCTGACTGCCGGACCAACCACCAGCACGGTAACTGATTTACGCCATTGTCATTCTCAATTGAACGGCGGTTCATGTTAGTCGATAAAACTTATGCGCTTCCAGGGGGCAGTATACTTTTGTATTTTTTCGCCCTTTTTTTTTGTACATTATCTTTCTGTAAATCACTTTATTTTGAAGTTTAAAACGGATATAATAGTCAAATACTGGAATAAGTTCTAACGATTTCTGGACTGAAATAATTTAGAAGAAAAATATTTTGTTCGTAGTTATGTCAATATGACTGTGTTTTACGGCGTTACGTGTATCTTCATTTTTTAACTATTGTTATCATGTATTGATGTATCGTAGATCAATAGCTTTTTTTGAAATGCTACCTAAAGTACTCTTACAATTCCAGTTGGCTGGTCATTTTTGGTCTCGCTTGTGCTAATGCAAAAAATCTGGTCTAAGTGCTGTGCTAAATAATCTTGTAGTAAAATTAGTAGCTTTTAACCTAGACATTTGAGTACTCGCTTTTCTGTGAAAATGACATAATAGTCGCGCATCTTCTGATTGATTTGAAAGAAATTTGCCCTGAGAAATCATCAACCAATTGAGGTGAAAAAATGTTTTGATAGCAGCAAAACGTTGTTATATGACTCGATTCCAATAAAAAGAAATTCAAGTATTTCAATGAAGACAGATTTATTTTTAACGTCTCTATACAAGCACAGTACTTTATGCATTAAAAATCCGAAATACGCCTCAAAAGTTTAATCAAGCGTATACTCACGCTTTGTGCTTTAAATGAAAGATTAACATCATGGGAAAATGGAAAAAAGCAGTAAATATATTCAAAAAGTATTTTACATAAATATTTATATTAACAAACTAAATGGCAAACATTCTAAAGTACAAAGATCAAAATAGCACACAGCTCTTATTTCCATATCATGTTCCATCAGAAAATTATCATTTTTATAGAGTTATTCGAAGTTGTTGTTTTTACGATTTGAGTATTTTTACTCTTTCAAAATGCATTTCATTCCTAGAGTATTTTAATGATTTGAAAGATATTGTTAAATTATTAGTTGCTCAATGCATGCACGGCTGTGACATTCTTACCTCATATATTTGCACTTTATACCTAAAATGGAGTGGTTTCCTTCAGTCAAAAGTACTACTGTTAGTCATTAAAATGGATAGAATGAGCAAAAAAAAAAAAAAAAAAATAACATGGACACAGAAAATACTTTCATTTTCCCAACAGTTTTTTAAAATGTCCAAATTTTCAAACAAGGTGTGGTCTTGATGACGTCACAAATGATGCACTTTGCCGCATCCTTCTACTACGTTTCCACGTTATGATAGTCAAGTAGCGAATTAAAATTGCGCTCTACGCTTGCTATCAACCATATCGTTGCCAATACATGTGAGTAAAGATGCGAATTAAATTTTTTGCACTGTGAGTGGCAACACTGAATGGCATTTCATCATTTGTGATGTCATCGGCAAAAAATGTAAACAGTGAAAAATCACCGATTTAAGTATTTTTTTTTTAATATTAAACTTAAACAAATCATTTAAAAAATGATCAGATCCTATGTTTCTAAGTATGCTCTTTCAGAAAAAAATACTTTCAAAATTTTGAAAACGACCTCATTATGGAGATTTTGCTTTTAATTAAGATACATTCGAATACAGGAAATCATTATGTATCACAACTTAAAGTATCAACTCTCCAAAAAAAAAAAAAAAAAAAAAATTGTGGCTGTGACCGTACGATCACGCATACACTGTAAAAAAATTTATGTAACCTTACTCCATAAAATCAGTGGCAGCATAGCTTCCCTCACTGCTCTGGAGTAACTTAACTGATATAACTGGTGTAAAGTTACACATCGCTTGCGGAAGGTTACACCATGGTAATGTAACTATAGCTTAATGTCTCACTCATTTCTGCGTAAGGTTACACAAGTATTTTCTGTATATTTACTAAGAAATTGCTTGAAAGGTTACACATTAGTAAAAATTAAGTTTTCATCTGACCTTTTTGAACGATTTATGAAGTTCACGTTGGTTAATTTCACTCACACTTGATTAGATAGAAAATTAAACTAATTAATTAAATTTAATTAATGAATTGGTGTTTAAAAAATGTTTTAACGTCAAGTACAATGCACTACAAGTTTAGATCATAACTTGAGTGGAGGAATGAAAAGTATTCGATTGAAAATTTGTACAAGATAATATATAAAGGGATAGTGTGAGCTAATAATAGGAATTGAAAAAAACAATGCCAAAGTTTACAATTTCAGGAGTGAAGTGCAAAAAAATTCTTAAAAATGTCTTATTTGTGCAAATAGATTGAAAACAGCAATCGCAAACGATGTTTATTCTGCGTTATGATTGATTTTGATTGATTATTTCGTTAATCAAATATTTCATACTTCTTTCTACTATTGATCAAAAACAAATATGAAGAATGTTACCAACATGAAATCCCCAACATAGCAGTTTGTCAAGGGAACATGAAAACCAACAGCGAACTCTATATTTCGCTGTAGGCACTTCTAGTCCAACGTAACTACACAAATAAGGACGAACTAATATAACCTCAAAGTGGAGTTTAGGTAGTTGACTATGACAGCTGTCAGTTGCAGTTGCGACTGTTTGCTGCATGTAAACGTGGTTGCTCCTTTTGTGTGGATGGAATGCACGTAAGAAACCATGTTTGCTTTTTTATGAATGGTGGTAAAGAATGAAAAAGTGAAAGCACATTAGATTAAAGATTAGTATTAAATGTTGGACAATAACTGCATTGTAGTCACTGTCAAATTTACGTAATTTAAAACTAATACAGAAATGTTCTACAAAATATTATGGTTTCAATCTTTTAAAATTCGATATTCTAAAACACAAGGAAATTATCAGCACACATGCATTAAAAATATTCCAAAATCCGATCATTATGCCCTTTTGGTAGAAATGACCTCTTTTAATTTATGGAGATTGTACTATATATAGTACAATCTCCATAACTTAATAACATATATGTATGCGTAACTTAATTGTCATAAAACTAAAATAAACATTATTTAAAGATTAAATATGAAGAAAAAAGTTTGAGGGAGTCATTGTAGGGGAATTTGGAGCAAAGAGAAATAGCTACGATGACTTACCGTTTTCTAAATTATAGTACATAAAGAAAGAACATTGTATTTTAGAATAAAACTTGCTTTGAAATATTGTTATTAATTTTTGGCACTAAATTTGTGCTTTCAAAAAAAAAAAAAAAGTAGAAATTTTACTCTTTTTTTTTCATATGGCAAAGTGAAAAAAAAAAACTTTCTAATAAAGTATTTTCGATTGTATAATTTAAAATATTTTTGGTATAATAGTTGAATAAATAAAATAATCAATGAAAAAATGAATGGATACTGAAACGAATAAACGAATAAAATAATTAAAAAATGAGAAAAACATAAATGAGTAAATAAAAAAGTGAATGAAAAAGAAAATAAGTGAATTATTTAATAAAGGAATGTAAATAAATTAATTAATAAATGAATAGGTAAATGATTTAATGAATGATTGAATGAGTAAGTGAAATGAACCATTTCACTTTGCCCCATCCTCTTTTCCCCGCTTGCACTAGAATAATTGCACAAAATAGTTAAAAGAAAAATAAGCTTAATGTTAAACAAATATATACTGCAATGAACATTAGTGGGTTCCATTTAGTATTTAAAATGTTAATAACAAGAACTTCATCAATTTATAGTAACAAAAGTTGTTTTTGACTTACTGCAAAATATTTCAAAATGAGTACCTATTTTTGAAACTTGCCTGTATTATCGATTGCTTTGACCTTCAGGGAGAACTCTTTCCGGACTTTAATATATGGACTACATGGAACAATTATTACCAGGGTCAGATACAGAAAAATCTTTCGGAGGGGGCCCGGGAGATACAATAGCACCTCCCCCCCCCGCCACATACGATGTATCATAACTAAGTTTTCATTACTTTATTTATTTTTTTAGAATCCCTTCAGACTAATGATCTATTTCTAAGTACATAAATATTATGCACTAGTATACTTTGAATGTGGACGTAAAACATCTTTAACGTTTCAAAGTAATTAAATGCTAAACCAAATATAATGTCACCGAAATGATATACAATGAGCGGTTTTAATTAGGAACCATCTCATAAATTATTTTATAGTATTTTAACTACAAAATATTATTTGATTAAGAAAATCATGGCTGTTAAAATGCAAAATTCAGGACAATTTCTGTGTGAATTTCAAAGCAAATGCTGATTGTTCTTGAAGCTATGATACAGTTGAGATGACATATTGAGATTACGTGCTATCTCCATTAATATTATGGTTTTCCCAGGAAACTACGATGTGATTTCTTTCATTTTGCATTTTTAAAAATAATATGGAGAAGTCAATTAAAAAATAGTGAATAATATAGTTAAATAAATTCATCATTGGGGGGGGGGGGTACGTGTCCCCTGGGTCCCCCTTTAATCCTCTACTGATTATTACCAGATAGGTGGCGCTAAAAACAGAATAAATATTTCACTAATTCACTTTGTCCCACATTCACTTACGTTTATTTGTACCTCGGATGTGTGAAAGAATCAGATCTGCAAATTTATTAAAAATATTAATAATTCAAAACGTTATAATGGAAGAGTAAAAAAAAAACTCCCAAATTAAAGTTATTTTGCAGACATTATTTCTCATTTTGTTAAAAAGTATGGCGTAACTGAAAAAAATACTCACAAAGTGCTCCTTCATTGCATAAAATCAGGGTTGCTGAATTTACGTTATTTTATTTATAGAGATTGCACGGTAAGCATGCGTAATTTAACTGTTAAAAAACTATTTAATAATCATTATCAGAGAATAGATTTGAAAAAAAAAAAAGAGCTAGTCATGATACATTTATTTGTGCTTAAGATGTTTCAAATGATCAGCTTGGTTTATTTATGAAAACCATTTGGTTTTTAACAATCTAATGCGTAATAATGAAAGAGCAAGGAAAATATTATACACTGAAACTATTTTGCAGGCATTACTTAATGTTTTGCTAAAATGCACCATACTACTAAAAAATACTCAAAAAGTGCTCCTACATTGCATAAAAGTAGGGTCGTTCAATATACGTGGTACATTTGGTTCAATATTTCAAGAAGTCTCAAACTCAACATATGATATCCAAAATGCGCTATAACTCTACTAAAACTTCAATAAGCATGTATTTCTTCTATTATCTTTTCTAAAGTAATAAAAATAATAATATTTTGTTCATATATCGATTAATTGAGCATTTTACTTTTACATAATTACTGTATGGGAAATAATCCTTATTCTCCGAATGAATAATGCAATAATGCTAAAACTTTTACCAGCAAATGATAATGAATTACTTTTAGTATTACACTTTATTTAACATCATTTTAGTTTACTTGTCATATTCCTTGTTTAATTATTTAGTACACTCCCTTACGTTCAGCTTTAATTCAAATTTAAAAGTTTCTATGTTTATAGTTTAGTCTTCTGATTAAGTATCAGAAGTTTTTACTGACTAAAGCATCTGTAGCAATGGTATCAAATGGAGGAAATTAAAAATAAAATACCAACTTGAAGTTGTTGCATTTTATTATCACTCATACGAAAATTAGAAAAGAAACCAAACAATTGATGGAAATTCTTCAGAAAAATCTAATTTATTCAGAAGTTCGTAAAACAGTGATTTAATATTTTCATTTCTTGATGTGTAAATATGCAAATAAGTCATTCATGTTTGACGTGCTTCATTATTTAGTTTTGATAAACGCAAATATTTATTATTATAATGGGAAAGAAAGAATAAAGGCAGGATGACTTTTATTTTGAAAATATCTCCAGGTTTAAAATTTTCGAGAACATGTCCATGCTATTCTTTTCATTGAACAAAGTTTTCATTACAAGTTAAGCCGAAACTATTGTTTTAGTGAAGAGAAATGTAGTAATCGATGTTTTCTTAACTGTTGAATTTTAAATTCAAGTGGTATTCTTATACTTTGCCATGCGTAATGAATTGACGAGATGTTTACTCTTTCTTTTTTTTGTTTGGAAATGAACTTCAAATTTATTTGCGCATTTCGTTTAAGAACAATTTTAATTTCACATTCTGTTTATGTTTTAAACTGTTGTGAACCATAAAACCATGTAAGATGTTTTTCGTTTCAAACACTGTAATTGATGAAATTGAATTATTTTTACAACTCTCTCTATTACAAATTTGCATTATCTCTACTTTCTTCTTTTTTTGTTTGGAAGTGAAATTATTATTTATTAAATAATTAAATATTTAATAATGCTTATTTTTTAAATGAATTGATAATGAACATCTAATGCATTCATTTATTTCAACTGTTAGTATTTTAAAAACAAAAGATAAAAACTCTTTATTATCACTACGTAGTTTCTCGATTCGAATTAAACATTTTTCAGCGCTTTTAGAGCAGCTCACTATGTTTGGTTTTGTGCAGATATTCAATTGAATAACTTATAGCATTTAGCAGCTACTAATTTGCTTGTTCTTTTAATATTGAACTCATCACATGTGCAAGTTCTCTTTTTAACTTTATATTATTTATTTATTTTTATTTATTTGCTGTTTAAGATACTATAGGAATGCTTTTTCTTTTTTTTTTCTTTTGCTATTTGTCAAAATGAATGTGTTAGTTACAACTATTTATAGAGATAAAATAAATAAAAACAAAAACACGTAATATAAAGAGATGGTTTCAGAAATGTTTTATTACAATTTCATTCGTGATATTGAATTCAATTCAAATTTCAATACCGTGAAGAAAGATAAGGGCCTTATTTTTTCTGATGAGAAAAAGAGCATCACATATATAGCACCGACAGAATCGCAGGAAATTTAATCCTGCGGGAGAAACAAAATAATACAATTCCTATCCGCATTGAAATATCATAGATGATTCAATCAAAATAGCAAGATTAAAGTTTTGAAATATTTAATCTGAAAATCAATTTATAGTGAGAATTTAATCTTGGAATAGTATTCGATGTCGAAAGTTAAACACTATTGCTTAATTTACGATGTTAGAATACTTTAAACTAGTAGACAAATCAGATCGGTATTTCCTTTCAAAATTCTGAAATAATTCACTACCACACGAGTAAAATAAGTTTGTTTTAGCTTTTGATTATAGATAGCTGTTTAAAACTTTGAAGTTAAATCCATACAATCTTGCGGCCGTTTCAGTGCTACTGTAAATGGAAAAAAAAAAAAAAAAAATCTGATCCAAATTTTGGGACAACACAATGCTGCACCATAAAGTTCATTGATTCAGCAAATATGATTATTTTGATTTCCATCAAAATTGATGAAATGCAATTACAGTAAAAAAGTTCTAATAGTTTCAATAGTTCTACAAATAGTTAATTCAAACAATCCTACCAATAAACAATGAAATTTGGTAAAATGTGCTATCCAATAAACAATTCTAATGGTTCCCATGGTTCTACCAATCGTCAATTCCAATAGTTATATCAATAAACAATTAGTGAGAAAATGTAGAATTAAATCACGGACACAAGGGAGGCGATGGGGTCGATCACTCCTCCGTGGAGAAACTCTCCACCGGCAATTTTTCGATATTGAAGTTCCCCAAAAAAAAAAAAAAAAACCCTCAATTTAAGATGACCTTCAGTGATATTAAAGGAAGAGAAATTCCGAGATCTCCCCATGAAAATTTTCGGAATTTAAGTTTGAAAAGTTTGTGGCTAACATGTATAAACCAAGGATAAATTACATAAATCAATTCCCCCTTCTTTGGAAACATTCTGGATCCACCCTTGGTTGATGTTGTCTTGTGCCAGCTAGACCGGCGATTCCGGGTGTGCAAGTTTTCTTTTCTAACTGTACCGTTATTTGGTGTGAAGTCCGACTTCCACAGTTATAAGAACCCGTTTATAGGGTAGACAACCATTCACAACTCAACAACGCATTTAAACAAAGAAAGGACAAGAGAGAGAAAAAGTACATCCAGGATTCGAACCCGGGACCTCGGCATCGCAGCCACAGGTTCTCCGACCACTAGACAAGGTGACCTGCTTCATCCTTGGTAGAATTTCGAAAGCAATTGATGCACCTAGACGCAAAGAGCTGTAACCGACAAAATTAAAAATTTGCAGATAACTGGTACAGATGATAGAATAAACTTTCATTTGTTTTGGTGCAAGAAATGGTAATAGTAGTCCTGGAAGGTACTAGGTACTAATTTTCAGCATGATTTAGAAAAACATTTCATTGAAAGCTTTGAAATTTTCACATGTTTTACTCAAAACTTAAAAAACCAATTACATCTCTTTGCCTTTGAGTATCTCAGTTTAGGTCTTGGCTTTTTCTCTCTAAAATTCGACCAGTAATGAATTTAACAAAAATAAATTCTGTACCTGAAAGCCAGACTAATGTAAGTCACATCATTGCATTTTGTAGGAAAGCAAAATAACTTTCGCCTGGTGCATACAAAGCAAAGGATGGGGCTCGCGCTCTTTTAATTATAAAGGAATTTCTTATATGGAATTAACTTGTTATGACTCGATGCGGAATAAGATTCTACATATAAAGCAGTAATAACCTGAAAATTGCCATTTTTAGATTTAAACTAGTCTGGCTTTGAGGTAAAGTATTGAAGCTCTAGATTCCATTTTTGCACTTGAGCACCTTTTGTAATTTTATTTTACTCCTTAAATTATTTTTTTCCTTTAAAACATGTGCAGACAACTGTTGGAGGCTTGCAAATGCTCCATTTATATCTTTATAAGTGCAAGAGGCCGGCTGAGTGGCGTGGTGTTGACCTCATACGCCCTTGGTCTTGGGTTCTGACACACGGTTCAAGTGATAGGTCGGTAGATTTTCGAGATGCAGGAAATCGACAATGCCCATATCGTATGAATATGCGGAATGTAAAAGATCACTTGGGTATTCGATTGGCTTTAAATAACCTGAGCAAAATTAAAATCTCTAGCGCAGTTTCGCATTGAAGATAGCACAGTTGCCTCCATCTGGTGATAGACAGGAAGTCAAAATTATTTGTGTCATTGACATCCGCGCTTAGTAGTGGCACATGAAAGTCTAGATGCCATAACGAGGGATTACACTAATTCTACAAAAAGCTTAAACCTCCAACAGTAAAGTAGCCCCATTAGAAAGAAAAAAATATTCATGGGTACAAACTCTATTCAGTACTTATACTGTAAGCTCCAACTCTTATACTTTGAATCTACTCTTAATAAACTCATTTTATATTAGATACTTGGCTTTTTGCTATTGCGTATTTACATCTTACTGCAATCGTACGATTTTAATGAGTATTGCTGGAAAACCGAACACAACTCTTTGAAGGGATATCTTTATGTTGTGTTAAAATTCAAGGTAGGTACCGTTTCAAAAATTCTAGCTCTTGCTCGTAACTAGTCAACTTGTTGAATTCTAAAATTTAATTGAGAAGAAAGTTACAATTATTGAAAGTCATGAGTCCGAATCAAGGATAAGATTGAAAATTCTTATTATGAAGGTAAAAGACCGCTTAAACGTTAAAATAACCATTCCTTTTAGCCATATTTTTAAAAAAAATAGTCAAATTTCGAGAAAGGAAAAAAACGAAAAAAAAAATTGATGGTATTAGACAGAGATATTTAATACACAAGGCTTGGTGCAAATAGAAACGTTTAAATTCTTCTTTTTTTTTGACGAAGTTAAAAAAACAAAAATTCAAATGTGTAAAAAATAAAAATGTAAGAAAAAAATAGTGAGAAACCGTGTTCACTTATTGAAATACACGTTGAAATTCTTAGAATGTATATTTTACATTAAATGCTGGACAGAACAATAGAAAAATAAATATATTTGTGATTAAAGATTATTCATTCAGTTTTAACTCTGAAGATTTTGTATTTGGGCGCAAATATCTTAAATTAGGGCAATTTCTTAGAAATTATGCCAGAAGTATAATCCATATTCTAAAATCGATTCTACAAGAAATGGACGGATCGAAAACTAATAACGTTTATTTTTCTAGTAAAACTGACATTATGGACGGGAAATGTTATGAATTCCGACAGTGATCGATCGTTTACTTCTCCGAAAAATTCCAGATGCCGAATATTTCCCAACGCAATTATGGAGTACATAGCATTTTTCTCTGCTACTCATTGATAATTTTTGTTTTCAGTTTTCAATTCTAAGAAATATCATAGTAAATGAGCTTCAATTTATTTATTTTTAATAGCAAATCTCTTCTTACGCTTTTATTATGAGAAAATGCGGAATTGCTAAGAATCAATAACGCAATGAAATAAACAGACAGCTATTTGATGTGTCAACGTTTCAGAGCAATTTGTAATAAGGCAAACAAGAAGTATATATTTGGTGCTTTTAATTGTTTTTCAATTTATTAATGTTTCAGAACACATAACATTTTCAACCCCTGGTGTAATATGTTCTACATGCTAGGTTTATACTGTCGTGGACAGGGAAATGGTAGTATATGCAGAAATGAGTTTTTGAGATACTTGAAGAAACCCGTTTTGGAGTCAATACTAACAATAGGGAAAAGCTGGAATTAGACGTTTTTTTTTTAGCGGCAACCAAATAAGCAAGCTTATACAACAACTAGCTGCGTTGCAATTGAAAATAAAAATTGTGTCAAGTGACGTATATTCAACAATCAGGCTTAAATAAATAAATAAATAAATAAATAAAACATCATGAAAAATTCCCTCTCAAACAATGACGACAGATATTAAAATACTTTTAAGAAACAAAATCGAGAAAGATGGATTTAAAAAGCGTAACCATGGAAACACAAAATAGAAGAAGTTTGAGAAATTAAAATGCGAGAGAAAATGGTTAACAATTTGAGTGGAGAGAGATTTTTTGAACTTGATTTAAAAAGCCTTGTAACTTTTTTTACCTTTGGAGTTAGAAGTTTACTTTTTCGACCAAAGGTCGAGTTAGGTCTGCAGTAAAAAAAGCCGCTCTTTCAAATGGTGACAAAAACTGTGGGGCAATTTCTTCACTTTTTATTGATTTATTTAATGAAGAAAGTAGTGCCTAAATTTCAGCTAAGCCTAAAAAAATCGAGCTAACAAAGCAAATAACTTCCGCCACAATAAAGTTGGAGTATTGGAACAAATTGCATGGAATGGGGAACAGTCTACCCTTTCTAACGGTATGTAATAATAATGTATGCAAGTAATTTTTCGCTCCTACATTCAAGAATTTATGTGGAAATTGGGCCGAAATTGGAATAAAAAAAGAACTACTTGCCGAATTTTTTTTTCGAACTTCTCTGCAAATCTTTCCGGGGCTACAAAGATACTGTGAAAATTTAGCGAAATCGCTCGAGTAATACTCGAGTTTTGCACGTTCAAACAAACAAACGCTTTTTGGAGACTTCATTTTATATTATGTAGAGATTAGGGTTTCCAATCCCGCGCCGAATTCAGTCCTGCGGGATTTCGGGATTGTAAGGAACCAATCCCGCGGGATCCGGGATCCCACGGGATTGACCTAAATCTGTAAAAAAAAAAAATATGTAAAGCAGAAAATATTGTGCATTTTGGGAAGACTGCTTTTGTTGCTTGAATCAATAGTTTTCTTGAATTCCGTTCTCATCAATTGTAGAGCACTACAAAGTCAGAACCCAAATAGCAATTATCGTTTGGTATGCAAAAGTGTTACCTAAAAAACATCCAATGCATCTTAACAAAGCATTGCTCGTATGGGACGGGAAAGGATTTTTGCTCAAAAAATAATGCGTTGGTGAAGATGCGTGTTGTGGCTCGTTTTTCTAATGTGATATTTTCTTAAATTTTTTTTCTAAAGCGTAATTTTCTGAATTTTAAATTTTAGAGCTGGTTTTCCAAAAATTTTATACTTTTTACGCATTTTCTCAACTTTTGAAGGAATGAAAACTGAAACCTCGAGTGAGAATACCAATTCGCCCTTAGAAAAATACTCTATTTTTATAGTTGTTCCTAAATGGTAAATTAACCGCACATCACACAATGCAAAGTTTTTCTTGCTATTTTTGCAGAAATACGAGGAAAGTAAATAAAACTTCAGATCATACTTCTGAAAATAGTTGTTTTATGAGCGGCAAAAGTTGAAAACGTTTGCATGCAAAAAAATTGCGGGATTCGAAATCCCGTGGGATTTCGCTCTTAATCCCGCGGGATTAATCCCGCTAAATATTCTGCGGGATCCCACGGGATTCGGGATCGGGATTTTGGGATTGGAAACCCTAGTACAGATAAAGCAAACGCACAATGTATGAAAAAATAGCTGCTATGTGTGGGGCGTAGTTGAGAGGACTCCAATAGTCTCTCCCACAACACTACTACAAGCTCTCAGAGCTGTTTTTGTGACAACAATGTCAAAAATTCTGAAGGCATCTCATTATTGCCTACAGTTGGTTTCGACAACGTATAGAGGCTTTCGTCCTTTATGTATCCGACCACCGGTAAGAAATCTTTAATATGTAATAAGTGGTATTTTCCTTCAGTTTGTTCTCTTTTTCTATGGACATCAATTTGTTCTCAAATTCCTGCCGCACCCTGTACATGGTTCAAATATTACCTTATTGGTGGCACAGTCACTAAGGTGGCATTACACTAAAAACAGAGGAAATATTTCACCATTTTACTTTCCCCGCTATATCACTTTGCCCCACATTCCCCTACAACAGCTACCATGTAACGCAAGTAAAAAATCTGTCCCCACACCCCGCGTTATATCAGGGATCAGGGTTTATATTGTATCAAAATAAAGAATAGTGAAAAAGCTAAAAGAACGACATAAAAACAAACAATTTGCACCACGTACGAAAAATATTTCTCAGTTACCGTTCTAGTAAAACAAAACTTAAAAAATAATAAATTCCATTTACTCACTTCTTATAGAATTTTGCTTGATGAAAAATGTTTCTAAGATTTGTTCTAGTAAAAAAAAAAATTTTTTTTAATGAGTGCGTCAATTCAAAAAGCATTTTTCTTAATGAAAAATATTTCTCAGTTACGTTTTAGCAAAACGAAAACTTAAAAAATATTCCAATTTTATTCATTCACTTCTCGCAGCATTTTTCTTGATGAAAAATATTTCTTAGTTACGTTTTAGCAAAACAAAAACTTTAAAAAATATTCGAATTTTATTCACTTACATCTCACAGCATTTTTCTTCATAAAAAAACATTCCTTAGTTTTTTTTAATAAAACAAAAACTTTAAAAACAGCCAATTTTATTCACTAATTTCTCATAAGCATTTTTCTTGATTTTTGATCAAAAAACGGACAAGCAATTACTAAAGAAGCGACGATTAGAAATCGGTTACATGGAACTTGTCAAAGAAAGGCGAAAATGTGGTACCGGAGGGTATTTTAGTAGAATGCACTCATAGTCATACGTAAATAAAGGCGGACCAATACAGCACTAAAGAAAAGTCTGTGGATAGCGGACGGTGACAGCTGTCAACTGCAGTTGTTTGCGCCATGTAAACTCACTTGTTCCTTTGTTGGAGAAGGTGATGTACATGGCTTATAATATTTTCTTTTTCGCCAGAACGATGAATCCTACATAATGATTGGTTGTTTAGTATAAAATAGAATCCGGACATCTTGGAAGGGGGAGGGGCTGTTGATTGACGTTATTAGGTTGCCGAAACGTCTATTTAATTTAGCTGTGAGTGACAGCCGAGAAACTTCGGTAGAAAAATCAATAAATTAATTTTAATTTTTGGATGTTCTTTAGTTATTTATCAGTTTTTAACTGTCGCCTGAAATATTCTGGTAAATGTTTTATCCTGTCAACAGGCTAAAAGGAAGTTTTTCTGTAATACATTACGTGAGAATATTTAAAAAATATATATTTTGTAATGTATCTCAGCAGTAATCTGATATATTTCATTTCAGAAAGACAAGACGTTCAAAGCGTATTGCGGTCTTTTCCGAAAAAAAAAAAAAAGAAAATGAAATTTCATTGCAGAATAAGCAGCGTATTTGAATATCGTAAAAACGTTGTTTGAATGACATTAATTGTTTTTAAAAACAGTGCAACCGCCAAAAAAATGTTTTAAAAATATTGCAATTTTCTTATATCTTTACTTTCACTTTTTTGAATTCATCGTTACAATTTCTCCTTTTTAATTCTAAACGTTTTAGTTTTTTTACCTACTAGCCGTTAAATATTTTACAGGAGTCTTTCTTTTTGCTCTTCTCTCAAATTCATTAATAAGTAAAAGAAATAAAAATTAAAATTGATCAACTGCATCACTAAAATATGAGAAATAAAAGTGTTAAAAGCGAATGAAATGAATACTTAGAGTAAAAAGAAGGCTGAAAGTGATGTAAAAAAGTATATAAAATTTAAAATTTTTCTTTGAATTAGCTCAACATAAAAATAACAAAGACAGTAATTTTCATGTCTTGCTTTTATATTTACTCAAATAAAATGTCGGTATTGTTCAGAAGCACAAGGTTTTCTCGGTCAAATTAACATCACATCAATGTATAAAACATGAAAATGGTAAGAGCCACACCTTGCTTTTACACCAACTCGTATTTAATCTAGTTTGCCATAATGTTAAGGCCTATATTTTTTAGGCTCACTTTAATTTTTTCTATGCCTGGTTATTATTATCATGTTTTTTTTTGAAAGTTTTAAAAATTTCTTTGTTACATTCCGTAAAAAAAAAAAACTTGTCATTGAGTAAGACGATGTAATGTTTTTAAAAGATAAATATTAAGTTAAATTACGTTAAATAAATACCTTTGTGCGTAAAAAGTAAAATAAGAATAAACAGCGTCAATTAGCATATTGCAGCAGAAACGTGTTTCGGCATTACTAGGAACTCCTTTTTCAGTACAAAAGAAGTCAGCTTATGGATGAAAAGATATCCGACAAAAGCCAAATAGTTTTCCTTGAAACGCCGAAGCACGTGTCTACAGAAATTTGCAATTTCTGCTATTTAACATGGTTGTTTCTTATTTTTAAGTATTTAGTTGTTTGAAAAAAATGAATATTTTAATTTACGCAAAAAACTGTAAGTTTATATTTTAATAAAATTTGTTTGGACCTTCTAAATGTTGTAAATGGATTTGAGCTTTACGTTTCATGGCTTAAACTTGATTATTTCATTAAAAATGAGGAATTAATTTTTTTTCATGGAAATGAAAAGCATTAAGTCCCATCACTATGAAATTGAAAATCTAACTGATTTTTGTCTATTGATTATTTCTGTGCATAGTAATTCCAGTAGGTTGAATAAAATAAAAATGCTCAATGTTTTGGAACGAAATATTTCGGCTGTAATTTCCATTGAATGAATGAATGAAAAGAAAAAAAAATCTTTACAATCTAAATGCACAAGAAATCAATTTGCATAACTCATTTTCTGATGAAAACATTTGTCAGTTGTTTATTTTTATGTCTTTTCCTGTTTCATTTTGCTTTAGAAATCGTATTTGGAAAATATTTATCCGAATTTCTAAATTATTTAGCTAAAAATGAAGCTAAATTGTTTTGCCTTAGTTAACGGGAACTTTACTTTTGCATCATTAATTTACGTGAGATTTTTCTTCCCACAATTTGCATTACCATTGAAATTATTATTTTTTTTATTTCTTAAAATCAGCCGGTCGTATTGAATTAATTCAAGCGTATGCGTAACTTTTGATTAAAAAAAAACTGATTAAATTCCAAATTTATTTTCAAAATCTCCCTTAAAGTGTTGGAATTTTTAGTTGCCAAAAGTTAGTTTTGGGAATGAGTTACAAGATGTTTTTGAACTATTGAAGACAAATTGAAACAAATGCAAGTTGAAACATGCAAACTGAAAAAATAATCTATACTAATAATATGAAGCTGTAGAATTTGTTTGTTTGAACGCGCTAATCTCAGGAACTACTGGTTCGAATCGGAAAAATTCCTTTTTGTGTTGATAGATCATTCGTCGAGAAGGGCTATAGGCTATATAACATCACTCTATGACTAATAGGAGTGGATCAGCAATAAAAAAATGTTATGAAAACTGAATAATTTATATTGTAATATAAAATGCTTGGAACATAAAATATTTTTAGCCACGGTGGCTCGACCTGAAAATGCGGGTTTCGCGATCCAGTGGGCGTAGGTTCGAGTCAGCCATGAGGCAAATCTCGAGGGTACTTTTCAGAGAAAATCCTAAACGATGATGAAAATGATTAATATATATATATATATATATATATATATATATATATATATATATATATATATATATATATATATATATATATATATATATACGTATCATTGTCTTTTTTTTTCTTATTAATGAACAAATAATAAAAAGCTGAAGAGTTTGTTTGTTTGAACACGCTAATCTCAGGAGCTACTGGTTCGAATTGAAAAAATATTTTTGTGTTGAATAGTCCGTTTATTGAGGAAGGCTATAGGCTATATCACATTACGCTATGACAGATAGGAGTGCAGCAATAAAGAATGTTATGAAAACGTGAAAATTTATATCTATATTAATATCATAAAGCTAAGTAGTTTGTTTGTTTGTACGCACTGATCTCAGGAACTACTGGTTCGAATTGAAAAATTCTTTTTGTGTTGAATATTCCATTGACTGAGGAAAGCTATAGGCTATAAACATCACGCTTTGACTAATAGGAGTGGATCAGTAATAAAATTTTTTTATGAAAACGGGAAAATTCATATCGTAATACAAAATGCTTGGAACGCGTAATAGACGTATCCACGGTGGCTTCACCAGCGCGGACTTAGCAATCCAGTGGGTGTAGGTTCGAATCAGCTATGCGGCAAATCTCGAAGTTCCTTATAATAGAGCTAAATCTTACTTGATTTTTCAGAGAAATCCTAAACGATGCTAAAAATGATGTGTAAAAAATATGTTTCATTGTTTTCATTTTCTTATTCATTAGTTAACTATTAATGTGAAGCTGAAGAGTTTGTTTGTTGATTTTTTGAACGTGCTAACCTCAGGGACTACGGGTTCGAATTGAAAAATTCTTTTTGTGTTGAATAGTCCATTTATTGAGGAAGGGTATTGGCTATATAACATCACGCTTTGACTAATAGGAGTGGTGCAGCAAAAAGAAATGTAATGAAAACGGGAAAATTTATAACATTATATAAAATGCTTGGAACGCCGGATATACGTATATTTTTGAGGTAGATCATACAACGCTGGGCAATGCAGCTAGTAAAGTATAAATCGTACTGGTTGGATAAACAAAATACAATTTTTCGTAAAAAATAAGCAGGCAATTTTCATTAATAAAAAAATTTGCAATTTAGTTTTGATGATTAACTGACTTTAAAATGCTAAATACCGCAATAAAACTAAATAACCCCTCTGCCAAATAAATAAAATTTATTTGTTTGTATTTTATTTTAGTCTTTCTTAGCAGATAAAATACAAAAACTCTTTCAAAGCTCATCTCTTAATTGATGATATGATTTTGAAAATGAATTGCGAATGTTTATATGATTTCCTGATTCATTTTTTAACTGTGTATTTCTGAGAATACTTTCAAAATACTTTTTACTTAGTAAAGGTATGTGATAAATTTCTTTCAATTATTCAGGATTCGAGCTTCAGTTAAGCTAAAGCACAAACACTAACTGGAAAAGTCTGCACCGCAGCGTGAGCGGTTACGGTTACTTACAAAGGCACAAGTACCGAGTTAATTTGCCTGAATATTTCTAATATGATTTTTATTGGGGAAAAAAAGTAAATGTGAATCCGTTTCTGAAGTTTTTGACAACAGGAAGACTTAAGAAAATTCTTACAGTGTCAAGTAGATCAAGTCCCTTTAAAGCAATGCAATTGAGCTGCAAGATACGGGACTTATACATGCAATAGTGACTAAATTAATAAATATATTGAACTCATATTGAATTGAAAAGTTAAAAATAAGGTTGCACGTCTTTTATCAGAAAACAAATAGTTATTGCTATAAAAACACAGTTAATGTTTTTCTAACTATTTTATAACAAAATTAACTAATGATCTTTACAATTCGTGAATGTTTGTTACAAAAGTGGTGGAGCTTTTCCTCATAATTTTCATTTTAACAGAGACGTGTCACAGCAATACATACACTGAGAAAAATGAAGTTTTCAAAAATGAGTACATTCATGCTTTCAAATTTTCTTGAAACCTTTTGTTTCAAAAATGAGTACCCATGTTTTCAAATAGTGTGCTGAATTATTTCATACTCAAAAACGAGTACATAATATTCAGTTTTAAAATTATTACACATTCAAAAATGAGCACAAATACCTTAAAAATGAGCACACATGTTGATTTGAGTATTTGATGAGCATTTCAATGTTTCAAATTTGAATACCACGTAGTCGGAGCCATTTTGACTCCTGATATGTTCAAATTTGAGTATTTTTTCGTCATTTTTGAAATTGTTGTTTTTAGAGTGTATTTAATAATCAAATTTATTGCTGTTTTTAAGTCAGATCGCACTTATTAATGTAAAAATATTGTTTAGTGTTTTTTTTTTTGGTGCAATGAAAGACTTTAGCCATAGATCCTTATATCAGCTACTGTCAGCAAAAAAATTGTTTTCCATTAAGAACCCGCAAAAAGTTTCTTAATTTGAGCTGATTCTTATACTTCTTATTACAATACTTATTATTGGAAACAAATGAGCTTTATAATGTATTTCATTTCATATAATATTTTGTTTCGACTTTAGTTTTTCAGATACACTGTCAATGAATTAAAAGAGAAAGTTGCGCCATTAATGTACCGGGTATGCAAATATTTGTATTTGTTCAGTTCATATTTTTTAATCTATATCAAGTGTTGATGCCACTGCTCCCTTGGTTGCTGTAGGAGAAGGTGAGGATAGCCGTGGAGAGTTCGTGATATCAATAGAAATGTATATGATAGAGATAGACAAGTGTTCTGTCAGAAAATTCTAATTCTTCAAGGGTGACGCGAATCGAAAACGTTTAAGAACCTCTGATCTAAAGTATTGTTTTCCGACCGTAGGTATGTATATGCGTAGAATAGTCGATATTGATTGTCACTTTGGCGGATGATGTCATCACAGTCACGTGTCAGTGATGACGCTTTAAGACTTTGTTAATAGATCTATTAATTTGTTTTTATTAGAAGGACACCTGAAAATGGTAACAAAATACTTTGTATTTTAGTTTATAGTTTGAAAGATCAAATTGTTCAATCGAGGATATTTATCGTATCTAATTTTTACTCAAATTTTCTATAAATTATTAATAAAAAAAATTGCAAGCTTGAGCAAATGAATTCCTTTCAAATAATCAGATTTTTTACATTTTTTTCAATCATTTAAGCTCGTTTCCCGTAGCTAAATCTTAAAATTTTTATAAAAAATGATACTAGAAATGAATATGTCGGATGGAAATGCATCATATCCCAAACGTGCAAGTCAAAGTTTAAATTTTTTATTTTTATGTCATATTTTTTATTTTTATTGTGCAACTTTCAATAAGTGTACATAAAATTTAAATGCAGAGTATATTTATCATCTATAACCTATTTATGCTGCATGCTTTTGTCCTAAAACTTTGTACCTAACTAGAACAAATCGTTAAGGTTTTTTCTTGCACCTTTAACTGTTGCCGTAACTGGAGCTAAGTGATTGGCAACGTGACTTCTTTAGTGCTCTTCCTTCCGAAGCTGCAAACGGTTCCCACTGGATTGCGTTTCCGCTGAAGCTAATCAAGAGCACAGAGTTCGATAAAAGAAGATTTATCAGAAAAAGAGTTCTGAATTTGTTTTATCGTTTCTCTCCTGATTGAGTTCTTTTGAAGATTTTGTTTTTGATCCAATAATTGACAGATTGATTGATAAATTGATGTAATGGTCGTTTTACAGGTATGAATTTGTTCCCAAAAGAGTTGAGAAATGTCAGGCGTAGGAATAGAAGTGTTTTGATTGCTCTTTGATGTTTTAGAAAATTATTTTACAAATTAGCGTAATGTGTTTCAAATAGAAAGATTTTTTTTTTTAAAAGAAGTTTTCTCATGCAAAAAAAGAGAAAGTGAACCTTTTACAGTTAAGTTGTTACATAACCAGTGGTGGAAAACTTTCATTCTCCTATGTGATTTTGACTGTGTGGAAGAATGACGGATAAAGCGTTGGAGTTGCATCTTGAGAGGGGGAGGGACTGATTGCCAGATGGTCCGATTCATCCATGTTCACTAATGGTGACAGGTGCAAGTTAAATCTGACATGTTTTCAGAATATTATAAAATCCCATTCCAAATCAATATCTCTGAGAGTACTCGACGTCTGGTCTTGTTCAAAGAACAGGCTGGTCTTCAGCACTTCATCCAACAGATTAAATCAAGTGTAATGGCAAGTACGGAGGACACTAGAGTACAATGAAATGTAGTGACATCTTGAAGATAGTAAAGGCTGCATTCAAATTAGCAAAGATTGTAAGTTTTCAGGCATTTATGCTTTATAAACGATACCATTTTCCATAATATGTAAATGAACTATGGGTGTAATTAATGATAATTATAATTAATGATCTTTTTCTGACAAGTTAAAGTTTTCGAGGATTGCAGCCTAGTCTGGATATACTCCTTCTGTTTTTTAAAACCTTTCTTTTTTCTCATTTCCAATGGGGTTGTTTCCTTCAGTCAAAAGTAGTACTTTTTGTCACTGCAATTGATAGAATAAGCAAAAAAAAAAAAAAAAAAAAAAAAAAAAAAAAACATGGACTCAGAAAATACTTTCATTTTCCCAACAGTTATTTTTTAATTAATTTTCTAAAATGTCCGAATCTTCGAACAAGGCGTGGTCTTTATGACGTCACAAATGATGCTGTTTGGCGCATCTTTCTATCGCGTTTCCACGTTATGATAATTAAGCAGCGAATTAAAATTGCGCTTTACGCTTGCTATCAACTATATCGTTGTCAATATACGTGAGTAAATATGCGAATTAAATATTTTGGATCGTGAATGGCAACATTGAATGACATTTTATCATTTGTGATGTCATCCGTAAAAGCGTTAAACGATGAAAGAGCACCGATTTAAGTAATGTTTTTAAAATATTAAACTTAAAGAAATTATTTAAAAAATGGTCAGATTCTATGTTTTTAAGCATGCTCTTTCAAAAAAAAAAACTTTTAAAATTTTGGAAACGACTCAATTTCCACGCTCTGTAAAAGATTATTCCATGCCACTAAAAGTTATAGTTTAAAAATATTTTTAGACCGTCCTATTTAAATATTCTCAGTTATTATTGTCTATGCATCATTAAATTTCGATTTACCTATGTATAGAAGCAAAAATGCATGAGTGCATGGGCAAATGTTAATTAGGACTCTATTTGTTAAGTTTGTACGAATACGCTTTCGTGTGTGCATTAACGCGTTGAAATCCATGCGCAACCTTTATTTTCAATCATGGATAAGTTTAGGATAGACCGGGGCACGTTTACGTGGATTTTTTTCAATGAATTTTCTAATCTGTAAGTTAAGCAGTTAATGAAGTTAAAATTTGTATATTTAGTTTTTGCTCAGTCTGTGTTTTTAACTGTAAAAAATGTATTTGTAGTCGGTTGCGTAGACTTGCCTCGAACACAAGGCAAGTCTATTCTCAAATTGCTTATTTGAGAAAAATTATTCTAACTGGTTTTTCCTCAAATTCACAAGAAAAAAAAAATGAAAGCGCGAACAATGATTTTATGTCTTATGGACATTTAAATGCATACATGTAAAATGTATTGATCATCTTATATTGATGCTACAGGCTTGCCCCGAACATGGGGCAAGTTTAAGCATCGAATGGGGCACGTTTATGCATATTAAAAATGATACCAAGGACTAAGTGAAATAGATATTTAACCAAATTTAAATGTTTTATTTCTTTTAAGACATTTTAAAAATAAGAAAAGCACAAATAATTAATAAAAAAAACATTTTATAGGCTAAACTAAAATTATAGGGCTTACTGTTAATTAAAAACAGAAACTATTTAGTCACGTTCTTCATCACTGTTAGATTTTAATAACAAAAATTAATTATTTCTTTTCGCATACTTGTCATAGGACTGCGTTTTGACATCTAAGACATTGAACCCTGTCGTGTCCCTTTTTCGATCGGTTGTGTGCTTTCAAACAATAAATTCAAGCACAGTTTTCTACCTCGTAAACAGAATCATTCACTAATTCCCTTTTTACATAGTGTACTAACTTTTTCCCTGTTGCAGGTTTTGGTTTCATACCTTTTTCTTTGATGTCTTCTATTTTTGCTTCAATAGAAATTTTAACGCAATTTCTCATTTTTGTTTTCTTCTACCCATTATGTTTTTTTTTCTTTGTAGCTTACAACTGCTTTCATCTGAGGGCTTCTTTAATCGGAGTAACAGTTAGCACGGAGGATTGTGAGCATCCTCTTTTTTTTCCTTTCCTGGGTCCTAAGCTTTGGTCCCCCTTTTTCAAATGGTCTCAGTTGGGGTAGTTCATATGTGACGATGTGGAAGGACTACTGGGAGAAATACTTGGATCATCGATAAGACTTATCATAATTTTGATATTTAACATGGTTGTGTTAGTGTTTTGAACGTAATGTCTTATCATCTTTAAAAAAAGAAAATGTATTACTTGCTGAATAGAGTCTATAATTTAAAGCTGAACTGGCATGAAGACAATACTATATGGTTGTAAGCTATAAGATACGAATCTGTTACTTAATTAAAAATGAATAGTGATTTTCAAAACTAAATAACCTGAAAATACTAAAGACTTGAGACTGTACAGAGCGAAAAAAGCGTCTGGGGCCCGTTTAGAAGTAAGACAGAGTAGTAGGACACAGTAAGAAAATGCGTAAATGTGCCCCGATGAAAATGCGTAAGCGTGTCCCGCCGGTAAGTTTGGACTTATTTTTAGCGTGCAACAAAATTTAATAACATTTCTGTCCATACCAATGCAGTTCTCAGAAAAGCATAAAATTCAGCAATTTTTTATATTATTATTTGTTCTTAACTAAGCATTATGTATTCACAATAAACTTCAAAACGTTCAACACAAAATTTACTCAACTTGGTAGAGAATAGATTTTCCTATCCGCATGCTAAACCAAAGCTCGACTGATGCTCAAAAAATTGTGAGAATATTTGCTATGGAGCAGCATCAATCTGGTATGACTGTTGGCTGCCCAGTTAATAACTCGTTTTGGGAAAAAGGTACTGCGTAAACGTGTCCCGGTCTACCCTATATAATAACAAGAGCTCAATACAGCATGTACTTAAGTGCACGTGATTTATACTTACTTGTAAACGCATTAATTCATATCAAACAAATTCCTTTTAAAAACTTGAACTTTATAGACTACTAGCTGCTTTAAGATAAATAAATACCTTTGTGCTGAATAGTAAAGTCAGACAAAAACAACGTAACTAGAAGCACAAATTTGTAAATTACAGCAGACACGTGTTTCGGCGTTACAGGGAACGCCTTTTTCAATGCAAAAAATAATGAGCTTATGGATGAAAAGGTCGGATGTCTTTTCATCCATAAGCTCATTATTTTTTGCATTGAAAAAGGCGTTCCCTGTAACGCCGAAACACGTGTCTGCTGTAATTTACAAATTTGTGCTTCTAGTTACGTTGTTTTTGTCTGACTTTACTGGTTGCTTTGCCCGGCGCTGTACGGTCTAACGTTGGGTCAAGTGACGCATGTGTATCAAATGACCTATGTGCCAAATTTAGTAAAGATCAGGCTCAAACTGGATTTGTATAATAAACACACACAAACATACAGCTATTTATATACAATTAGTGGTACCCGCACGGCTTTGCCCGTAATAGAAAAATTAAAAGGTCTTTTGGTTCGCCTGTATATTTACAAATCATGTGTGGTGATTTTTCTCGCCAATTGGCTTGTACCCATGTTACGGTTCCACGTTATGATAATTTCGTGTCTCGCCAGTTGGCTCGTGCCCATGTTACGGTATCACGTAATGATAATTTCGTCATTTACTCGTCCATCTTATGATAGTTCTTAAAATTGGAATTGAAAAAGAACCACATCGACTTTTCGGAAAATCGCTTCGAGCTGCACACTCCCTTGCTACAAACTAATTTTGTGCCAAATTTCATGAAAATCGGCCGAACGGTCAAGGCGCTATGCGCGTCACAAAGATCCAGACATCCTCCAAACATCCAGACATCCTCCGGACATCCAGACAGAGAGACTTTCAGCTTTATTATTAGAAAAGGAAAAAAAATTCTACCGTAATGAACAGAGTCATGAAGGATGAACCACCCAATGAAAACATTTTCTTTACACGCATGCGCACAGATATGAGAGTTTATAGCGACTCCTTTTACTGTTTGCGTACTACCTTTACTACTGTTTGAGTTATGAAATAAAGTTCTCCTGTACCTCATTTATAAATCATGTAACAAGTTCTTTCTACGAACGAATTACATATCTCATCAGTGGAGAAATTGGTTTTTAGAAGCAGAGCGGGGAAGAATACATAAATTATGAATTCTCAAGAAGTAACAACCTAAAATATCAACAGCAATGTATTTTATCACCCCCAGTCTCCTGTGCATAAATCATGCGCTAACATTACTTTGCTAACGTAAAAGAAAGTCCTCGCTCTTAAGAATTTCCTTTTTGATGCAGGTATACGTTTTCTTGTTTGTTTTTGGAATTTTGAAATGAAATTTCTAACTTACTTGGAACAAAGAAAATGATTTACAATTTGATGCTATTATGTTTTTCCCAGAAAAAGTCAGTAGTTCAAATCAAATTCTTTACCACATGGTTAAAGAAGTAAATTAACTTTTTATTTCGGTGTGTTTTCAAAAACGCGTAATTTTCTAAGGGAAAAAAATCAAAGGGCACTGAATTGTTTAAGCAAAATGTGAATTATTAACAATGTTACGATTTAGTTACATAAACTAAAATGACATTTACTAATTAGATGAGTAACTCAGTTGATTTTGGAAACTTTGCCGCGAGGATTTTCTACATAGCTCGGGCACGCGAAACTGAAAATTAAAAAAAAATATTTAAGCAATTTTCATTTTGAAGAGAGATTAACAGTTCATGAAATTCGAAGCTTTTCAATTATGAAGTTTTTCTCAGTGACAAATTCTTATTTTCTAGGAAGAATAGAAAGTTTTCTGAATATATTTTCTTTCAGAAAAAACTTTTGTGCATTACGTTAAATGTATGTTATTCAATTCTCTAAAAATATATGCGTATGTTCGTATATATGTTTTAAAATTATATTTTTCTTTAAAATAAATTCTTATGCAAAAAAAAAAAACTACTTTCCTTTTTATCTATGATAATGTTTTAGGAGATTTATACATATACTAGCTAAGTTGCACGGCTAACTTCAGAAATAAAAGTTGTGCCAAGTTACGCATGATTAAGAATCGGGTTTAAATTTAAAAAAAAAAGTAAAATTTCCCGTCAACGTGTAGAAGACAGCAGTTTTATGACTAAAACCTTAAATTTAGACCTCTTTGGATTTTTTAACTTCTAAAAATTTGGTTATTGTTATTAATACGTTTAAACATTCCGTTCTACGGATTTTCTCCCTCAGGGGGAGGGGGGCGAAAAACTTCCTACAGTGGCTCCCAAAACTGTTCGTACACTTTGAAATTTTTAAGTAAAACCAAAATAACTCGAAACGGAATTCGAATATGAAGTCCAATATTTTTTCACTTCATTCCTATGTCATTCTAAATACAACCCATTGGTTTTTTCAAAATATTGACGGATCTTCTTTTTGAAATGGGTCAGAAATCGAAGAGACAGAGAAATAACACGCCACAAAAGTCATCCTACACTCAAATCTTTTCGAATAAATTCATGATTAAAATTATCATATGCCGTTTTATTAATATTTTTGCATTGTGTTGACCCTTATAAGTCATTTGGCTTTAATGTTTTGTTTATTTATTCCTTAATATTGTGCTTATTACTGTAAAAAGGCTGGTATTCGTAAAAAACCGCAAACACCATTCAAAATTTGAATTTTTTCCCCCCAGTAGTGGTAAATTGGTTTGAAATGTCTCTAAATTAGTTAATTTATTTGTTTGTATACTAAAGTGCTTGATAAAATGCTTTAAAGAAAGGAATCGGACTGAAAACAAGGTAAGAAAAGGTCAACCGACAAAGTTGTCAAAACGTGATCGGAGATTTAAAGTTAAAAAAATTATAAAAAATACACATTTGAGTGCTGTAAAAGTTTCTGCAAAAGTAAATGAAACATTTTACATTTAATTTTCACCTAAAATTGTTCGCCAAGTTCTCTGAATAGCTGGAATAAATGGGACCTCTTCCCGCAGAAATTTTCTTGGTCGTGCGTAAAACAGAAAGCTTACGCTTTTCGTCGCAAAATCAATGATAAATACGTAAAATCGTTTTAGAATCATGTCTTACTTACAGATAAACATTAATTCAATATTTTTGGTTAAATTTTTGTATAACTGTAAGTAGAAGAAAAAATTAGAAACTTAATCTTAAGAACTTATTTGGATCAGTTAATCAGGACGGTGGAGGTGTTCTAGTGTGAGGGTGCATATCAGCATCAGGACTTGGTAGTTTGTAATTTTTTGATGAAATAATGAATCATGCTGTTCCTTTAAATATTTTAAAAACCAATTTAGAACTCTGAGCCAAAAATTTGGTTATTGGAAACAACTGTTTTTTATCAAGATAACGATAAGAAGCACACGGTTTTCAACGTTTGCGTCTAGTGCCTCGAAAATTGTCCTTAAGTTTTAAAAATACCCCCTCAATCTCCAGATTTTAACTTAATGTAACGTATTTAGAGATATCTTGAGGCTAGATTACGAAAATAAGGCTTTAAGACGAAAATAGAGCTAGAAACAGTGAGACTCGAAGTGTGGTTGAACACTTACTCAGAAATTACGCAAAAAAAAAGAAAGAAAAAGAATGAAATCTATTCCCAGACGTTTAAAAGGTGTTATGAATACTATATGACATTCTAATAATCAATAACTTAATTAAAAGTTAGATTATTCAATAATATATAGAAATTTTATAAAGTGTACGAAGACTTTTGTGAGATAAAATTTCCGGCACTTTTTGGTTTTTGATTTTTAAAAAATTAAATTTTTATATTTTTTAAAAACTTTTCATGTAGTTTTGTTAGAAGGTGATCATAGATCTTATAATTAAATACCTATTCCGAAATATTAATTCTAACCAATGGATTAGGGCCTATTTCGTTGTAAGTCGTAGGTGTACGAAGACTTTTGGGAGCCACTGTATATGAATTCTTGAGAATCAAAGGACCTCTTCACCAAATTTGGCAAATATCCGAAAACTTTATGAGGACAACACACACACATACATCCGTTTTTATTTATAGAGATTATTATATTTTTAAACTTTTTCACTTTTCCAGGAATATGCCCTAAATATCTAGTCAAATCTAAGAGGAATTTCTTTAACATAGAGCATAAATCCCACTTGGAAACGCAAGGAAAAAGCTCTGTGTAGATCTGTCTGTTTTTCATTGTCACGAGGCAGGAATCTGCTACCCCCTTGGCACTGTTATCCATAGATGCCCATTGATTATATAATTGTTTTAGCAATGTCACTCAACTTCTTTAAAGTTTTTCTTCCCAAAAACCGGTAAAAAACATATTTTCAACAAAACTCGGTACCACAATGGAATGCTACATTACCGTAACACTAGAACTCGTTTCATGTTGTCTGAAGAAAAAGATCTATGCTTGCTGTCTTTATGTTGTCTACTGAAGTAGTAATCCTTTAATGTATCTTCTAGTACTACACTGGTGTGCGACGGACGAGACGGTTTTTTTAATATAACTTTGTACAAAAGCTTTCCAAATCAACACATTTAATGCCGTAAGATTCCCAATACGTAAGGACATGTGTAATGTAAGCAACACTTACTAAAAGAGAAATCAGAGGGATAAAAAGAAGCTTTATTGAAAAAGTAGCATGGAGCGCAATGCGACTGAAGGCCGAAACATCCCTGTGATGGGTGTCCAGCAAGAAACATCCGGTCTTTAGTAGGGAATATGATCTCCCCCGACTGCTAGGCAGGTTTCAAAGAGTCTGCCCATGCTGAGAATGAGGGTGTCAATGAGTTGTTGAGGCATTGCTGCCCATTCGTCTTGCAGCGCCAATCGAAGCTCCCGAATCGTTACTGGTGGTGAGGTACGAGCTGCCAAGTGTCTGCCTAGAAAATTCCATGCATGCTCGATGGGAATGAGATCAGGATCAATCCGGTCAATCCATACGTTCAATATCCTCACTCTCTAAGAGCTGTTCGGCAGCTACTATGCGATGGCATGGTGCATTGTCGTCCATGAAAAGGAACTGCGGACCCATAGCGCCTCTAAAAAGACGCACATATGGAAGAAGAATCTCGTTACAATAACGGGTCCCGTTGACTGAACCTGCGTCGAAGATGTGAAGGTCTGTACGACTACCAAGCATGATGCCTCCCCAAACGAGAACACCGCGACCTCCATACCTGTCCCTTTCAATGATGTTCGAGGGATGATTGCGGCTTCCCCGCTCTCTCCAGATGAGTATGCGATGAGAATCGCTACTCAGACTGAATCTGCTCTCATCTGTAAAGAGTACTCGTCCCCATTCATTGTCTCTCCAATTCCGGTGTTCCCGGCACCACAGAGAACGCCTTCTCCGATGGGCAGGCGTTAGAGGTACACACCGTATAGGGCGTCGTGCAAACAGACCACCACCGTGCAGTCTTCTGGCCACGGTAAAACGCGATATCGGTCGTCCAGTCGCCTGTGTCTAGCGATTTCTCCCGCTGTCTGCCGCCTGTTTCTTCTGGCCTGTAAGACAATATACCGGTCATCTGCGGGTGTGGTTCCTCGTGGACGACCACTACTGAACTCCCGGATAGCTGTTCCTGTAGTTTGAAATTGTCTCCAAAGTCGTGAAACGATGCTGTGAGCAATTCCGAACTCTGCAGCCACACTTGTCACACTGCGGCCTTCCTCCAACTTCCCAATGATTCGACCTCGGGTAAAAGCATCCAGATGTCGTCTAACAGATTGATTATTCGCCATTTCTCGCTGAGGCAGCAACTCGGTGTGATTTTAACAGCTATACGGCGTGCAATCTCTTTGCCAGAAATACTGATCTTACACCGACAACATGCTTTATACTACTCAGACACTCCCCCATTACGTCTGCCTGTATATCTGCGCATGTGCTACCGTACATCACCTTACTTAATCTCCTGATTGGTCTTTCTGTCCGCTTTGCCTCTTCGTTGAGCTGATATGCTAATTTTTCGACTTCGTCCTTAATTTTTGCACACCAGTGTATGTTGTCGCCTAAACAACATCTCTATACTTGCTGTCTTAGTTTCATGTTGTCAGCTGAAAAAGCAATCTTGAAGATC
The DNA here is from genome assembly GCF_026930045.1 of Uloborus diversus. Classification (NCBI taxonomy): domain Eukaryota; kingdom Metazoa; phylum Arthropoda; class Arachnida; order Araneae; family Uloboridae; genus Uloborus; species Uloborus diversus. Next base: position 8,174,523 of record NW_026557765.1, read on the forward strand.
AATCTTTAAATCTCTCTGATAGTATCATGTTGTCAGCTGAAATGGCAAACCTAAAAGTTTTCTCCTGGTTTCATGTTGTCTGCTGAAAACGCAATCCTGAATTTTCTCTACCAGATGGTACTCAGTGGATGAAACGCAAAGCCGAACCTCCTAAACTATACTGATGGGTAACAGCAGTAAACAGGATCTTAATGTTATGTGTTTCTTCTGCGAGGTCACCTTACATTTTGAGCACCGCATTGGAGTTCGTTATGACGGAGCATAGTGTTTGAGAATACAATATTTCTGTAATACATTTTAAAACACTTAGACGTGTAAGACAGCTAAAGGGATCCCCATGACATACATCAGTTGCTTCAATTCTCTGCTCTAACTTTCAACATATATTAGAAACCTGCAATCATTTTCACTTTGAGTTTTTTCAATTTTGTTTATTTTCCATTATGACTTACAAAACAACCGACATACCTACTAGTTTACAAGACTGTACCTTGCACATGTGAATGTTTTTTAAAGGTCTCACAAATTTAAGTAAAAATACAGTTGAAACTCGCAATTTATTCTGTCTATTATGATATAAACAGAGCATTAACGTTAACATTTATTTTAATTATTTTTCCAAAAAATGTATAAATACAGAAATGCATTAAATTCTTGCACCATAATTTGATGCTTGCTTTCAAATACGGAAATATTTTAAACTTTTTTTAAAATAGAATTTTAAATGAAAAATGAAGTATATGTCTTGTGTGTGTGTGTGTTTTTTTTTTTTTTTTTTTGATATACGAGTATGAATCAGACGACCATAAATATAATTCCCATATTTTTCTTTTATATGAGAAAAAAAAATCAAAACCTTATCTCTCTGTTTCGAATCAAATATATGTTCTTGAATACCTCTTCGTTTCCATTTTCAATATTTTACCTGAAGCATAATTTATCTAACCGAAAAACATATTAATTTTATTCAGAACTTCATCAGTCATTAATCACATGACAATTTTCGATGATTCGTTCCAGTGGGTATTTTTAAAATTGATACAATAGGATTACAAATAATAAATGATTGAATAAATTTCCTCTGTCTGGAGTTTTTTTTAAGGGTAAAAATACGTTTTAATGTATTCCTAAGTAATTGATAGCATATTGGAATCTTTATTCTGTTTTATACTTTAAGCTAATTTTTTTCAGTAATACTTGTTTTGTTTTATTATTTAAATATTAGTTTATAGTATGCTAACCGTTAAAAAGATGTATTTGAAATTATTTAGAACAAATAGGGAAACTAAGAGAACAACATACCATAAATAAATAGTTTTTAAGCAATGGAGAATTTTCATTGCAACGAGAATTTTCATTGACCTTTGAATTTTAGAAAAACACTTATTTGCCCTTTGCTTAAAGCAAATCACTGAAAAGCAGACATTTATTTCTTGCAATTGCTAGAAATTTTTTTCAATTGAGGCAATGAGAAGCAAAGGGATGTAAGTCGACTTTTTCAAGTTTTGAGTAAAACGCGTTTAAAATTCAGACCCTAGGTAGGCTTTCATTGATTTTTTAAAACAAGTCTTGCTGTACAGTGCCGGCAAAAAAATCTTTACATTTGGTTGGCAATCAAAAACTTTACTAGTAAACTTCTTTTTATGATTTTTACTTGGCATGCTCCCTAGTTATTTTCGTCGAATACCGAATATTCGTCTAGATTGTGGCCGAATATTTGATATTCGGCCAATTCACAATGGAGCATGCCAAGTAAAATCACGACAAGAAAAAGTTATGTAAAATTTTTAATTGCTAACCAAATGTAAAGATTTTTTTGCCAGCACTGTACAAACTATGTAGAATTTATTTATATATTTTTGTGAAAGTATCTCCTATACCCACGGAGATATAAACATTTCTTTTTAAATGCAAATTTTATTTTAAGGTTTTCGGCTCATAGTTTTAACGTGGTTAATTACGAACCGTAAGGGATCGTTCGCAAACTGATAACACTTGCCTGCCATCATTCAATGTGATTCGGGATAAAAACAGATTATTTGCGAATGATCCCTCACGAGTCGTTGCCTATCAAAGAATTATTGAAATTCGGCTCATTAGGTCGCTGATAACTTTTTGAATTTTTAAGATATTGAGCTGGAATTTTATCGCGAGGTGTAGAATATATCTATGCTTTGGATTATGAAGATTATAAATTGATATCTTTCGCGCATGCGCAGTGAAAACTCAACTGCTTCAATCGTTCATATTTCATCAAATTTTCCATGTTTTAAGTTCAAATTTCATTACTATGTGTCTCTTGTAAGCTGTCAAATATTCTGAAAGTTTAGTAACGGTTGAAGGAAAACTCTGCGTGCTATGAGCCTAAAACCTTAAAATAAAATTTTCAGTAAGAAGAAATGCTTATATCTCCGTGGGTACAAGAGATTCTTTCAAAAATATAAAAATTAATTCTACATAGTTTGTACAGTGCTGGCAAAAAAATCTTTACATTTGGTTAGCATATTTAAAAATTTTACATAATTTTTTCTTGTCGTGATTTTACTTGGCGTGCTCCCTTGTGAATTGTCCGAATATCAAATATTCGGCTACAATCTAGACGAATATTCGGTATTCGACGAAATAACTAGGGAACATGCCAAGTAAAATCATAAAAAAAGTTTGCATGTAAAGTATTTAATTGCCAACCAAATGTAAAGAATTTTTTTTTGCCGCATTGTATATAGCAGCACCTATCAGAGCCTTTAGTACCATCTCTTGCCCCATAACAGTGAAGGGATTCTCCTAACATTTGCATTAGACATCTCGAAATATTTAGCTTTGGTTTTTACATCACTTTGCTCCTCACTGCCTCAATTAGCATTTGAAGTGTCAATTAAACATTTATAAAAAGTTTCGGATCCGGTTCAAATAACATTCATTGCACACCAGGAAAATGCAATAATCCAAAACATTCATTATTGTTTCGTGTATTGGTTGAAAATTTCACTAACGTTAATGTTTTGTCACAGTTAACAGCACTAGTTTTCAGTTTAGTGCCTCATATATCTTCAAGTTACAGTAAAACAGAACCCGAAAACTTAGTATAGCTTCCTAATGACCAAAGATTACTTATGTTAGTCACTTGTAACTTAAATTTCAGGGTGTTCCGCTTTAATCTGCAAGACCTTTATTTTCGCAACCGTTAGTCCTGGATGTATAGTTCCAACTGCAAAAATGTTCAAAATCAGAGGCAGAGTTAAGATATTGAAAGTTTGAAATGAAAATAAAAGTAAGCCAAAAAATACAAAATTTAACTTTTTTGTACAGACCCCAGGTCTCCGAACTTATATTTAGGGAAATAATCTCCATTGAAAAATAATTCCAGCACAAAAAGTCTGAAATTAGTATATTTACCGAGATATGAATCGCAGCGTTTTGTGGCTTACACCACTTTACACTAGCCGTCAGTAACATCTTTTGGGGGAAAATATAGCAGTTAGCAAGTGTTTTAAAAATATATGTGTGCATAGAGTGTGGTTTTTCAAATTGTTCGAGGTTTTGTAGTGGTGTTTTTGCGTATCACGGCATAAAATTTTCATTTATTTTGGAATAGCATAGAAAAATATGAATACCTTTTTTTTTTTTTTTTTTGACAACGTGTCATTTTTCTGAAAGTGCGATAAGTTCGTATCTCATCTTCTATATGGTCCCTTTAAACTTTAAACTGGACTATCTTCTTGAGTTATGGTCGCACAACTGTCAGGTTTTTTGGGTCAGTAGTAGTTTTCAGTGGAGATTATTTCTCTAAATATTAGTTAGGGGATCTAGGGCCCGTATAAAAAAGTTAAATTTTGTATTTTTTGCCTCATTTTAATTTTTGCTTTAAACTTTCAATATCGTAACTCCTCAACTCATTTTGAACATTTTTGCAATTGGAAGTATACATCTCGAACTATCGGTTGCAAAAATAAGGGTCTTGCAGGTTAAAACGGAACACCCTGTATAACTTTAAGCTACTATACATCCTCCAAATGCAAAGGCTAAAGATTACTTATGTTAGTCAATACATTTCCTCGTTTATTAGAAATCTCTTTCACAGTCAAGGTTTTTGAAAGCTTCAATAACTGACACCTCTAAAATTTTGATTATCCAAACTGAATCTCTAAAAGTTAAAAATATCAATTATTAATTAAAGCCTAAAAAAGTTAATAAGGGGGATAAAAATTAGGGATAAAAGTTAGAGAGGAAAAAATAGGGCGAATGTTCAGCAAATGGATAAATAAAGACTCTTTACATTCAATTATTGTGTGTGACTAGTTTCGTCTGGTAGATTAAATGGTTCCGTCAATGACTTAATCATGAGTAGGTGGCAGAGAAATTTCGTTAAGGGAGAGATGTACTCTGGAGATTTCATTTTCACTTCTTCCAATCAGCGCTGCAAACATTCTTCGTGGCGCGAGTCCTTAAGGGAAGTAGTTTACTTGTTTTCTTGTTGATGAAAAGTTTTCCTATTGTTTGAAATGATTACAAATGCATTAGATAGACAAGCTTGAAATTGTGTTTTGAACCAATTTAACTTAATCAAATATTGCAAATTTTGTGACTTCTGAAATGTATTTACGTTTTTACTTCCTTTTACAAAAAGGGAAGTATTGTATTCGTGAAAATTTTTTTCACTCAAAATACGGCCTTAATTTTCATTTTACTCGCCCCCAAATGAATGTTGAGTTTTTTTCCACCACCACGCGGACATATGTACCTAAGAACGTATAGACGCCCGAAATATCCATTTTGAAGTTTCCCGAGTTAATTACAACGAGTTTTCTAGTGACGTCTGTATGTACGTATGTATGTGTGTACGTATATCGCATAACTCAAGAACGGTATGTCCTAGAAAGTTAAAATTTGGTACGTAGAATCCTTGTAGGGTCTAGTTGTGCACCTTCTATTTTGGTTGCATTCGGGTGTTTCTAAAGGGTTCTCTTGTACCTTTTTGGGGGGAAATTCATTGTTAATTTCTATGCAAACTCAAGTGGTGTTATAATTTGGCGGACACTTGGCGATATATCATCATTTTGGTCACCAAGTTTTGTCGCCAACTTGGCGAGAATTTTAGCGGTTTTTTTTAAAAATCTGGTTTTAATGTGGCCATAGTTGGTGATATTTAGAGAGTTAGAGAGAGAATCACATTAAAATTGCAATAATAAGGAAATGGCATTAAATTGGTGTAAAAGGAAGTTATGTGACACACATCAGCTCGTTTCTGCAGCTTTCTCGAAAATGGAAAATGGAAATAAGGGGCCGTGGTAGCCTGATCGGTAAGGCATTGGACTCGGGGCCGGAGGGTCTCGGGTTCGATCCCCGCTGGTCGAAGACCCACCGTCGTCATTAAAGGGGACTGGGCGACGTTAAATATGCTCGTGGTCTCAATGTCCTCCAAGTGAAACGATACCTCTGGGGGGTGCTAGCACCAGGTAGCTATTAGCTCCTGGTCTAGTTCTAAATTCTCATTAACTGTTCGATCCGTGATGGTGCTGCCATCTATCGGTATATAAAAATAATGGAGGCAAGGCACTTAGTATGCAGTCCTCGACATAAATACAGTTGTAGTCAGTTGTGACTCTGAATAGAATAGAATAGAAAATGGAAATAAATGTTTTCTTCTGTTTAAATCAGTGGTTCCCAATCTTCGTAAGGCTATTACCCATAAAGCAGGCAGTTAATTAGTAATTACTCCCAAAGCTGTTTATTCTTAAAATAAATTGCATTTTTTTCTTTAAATTATGAGAAAAAATTAACACAACACTTAATTATTCAGACAAAGAAAAGACCTGTTCCTTAGCAATTTGTTACAAAATCAATTAGTGGTCAGTGAGATGGTTGGCATTTTGATACTGCTTAGTTATAACGATTTGTTTAATAGTTGTTGTGTGTTTTTCCAGTGTACGTCGTAAGTCCAGCTCCAAGTTAATTATCTTGTTTTCATCAGTGACTAATGATTACATTTTAGGAAGATCTTACATACATGATTTTTGATAATTTTGTTTTTGTACGAGCAATGACCCAATCCTGGTACTTATTTTATTTCTCAGAAAATCTCACTTTACCCCTTTGGGGTAATTCCTCTCAGGTTGGGAACCGCTGGTTTAAGTATATCTAGTTTGATTTCAAACTGTTCTTGCACGTGATATGACTATAAAAATTTTTAAGAGTAACTTAAGTACACTTTAAGTGTAAAAAATAACAACTAAGACTTTAAGCTAGCTATTTTTAATTAAATATCTTTCTCACATATATATGTTTTAAATTATTGCTTTAGTTAGAATCACTGGTGCAGCCCGAAATACCTTCTAGAAGGTTTTTTGAGCAAAAATAAGTTCTGGAGGGGGTTTTTTTAATGAAAAATACCTTCTGAAGGGGATTTTTTTAATCAAAAATACTTTCTGAAGGATTTTTTTTTAAAATCAAAACCGCTTTTTCATTTTTATAAATTACTGTATTAGAATTTGCATTTATGTTAAAACTATTGGCTCTGGGGGGGTGTTTCACCCCCAAAAACTCTCCTTCGCTGCGCCACTGGTTAGAATTATACTATCATTGCTTGAACAATAAATAATTTTATTTGTACTCCTGACCTTCAAGCATGTTACACCGAGAAGGTCCAAAAAAAAAAAAAAAAGTTTCTGAAATTTACTTCCTTCAAAGGTACTATATATATTTGACAGTGGATATTCTACTTTGTAGGAAATTGGACTCGAAATCGTAGGGTCTCGCGCTCGAAGCCCAACGCTGCAAATATCCGCCGTTTATATGGGTCTGTAAGTCCAATGGTCGGTTACTAATAGTTGCCATGGGTGCTGGGTTGTTTGAGACTACTCCTCCTTTTGAGAACTGTACCTAAATTGAGGGCGTTTTTGCTTCTTTTTATAGAGGCCAAAGTAGAACTCTTCTCCATTCTGGACCTCATTCCAAAACGAGCCGCTCTTATCTGCTTTAAATCTTTACTCGCTACACGGCATTTATAACAACTACAACAGTATGTATATGCATGTCTCGTAAGTAAGGCGATTTACCAACGTTCAGTATGCTTCAACTACATTCAGATTATACAAATTCATGTGGTATCAACTACATTCACATTATCCAAATCCATGTAGCTTCAAATACAATCACATTCTCCAAGCATTAGTAGTTTGACTCTTTTAGGTGAAACAGCAGACGATCAAACATCATTGCATTTTTGTTTGAACTAAGCAAGCAATAATGAAAAAAAAATAGCATTTTTTGTCTTTATTTTTGCAATTTTATGTATTGAGTTATTTTATTTTTTTTTTCCAAAGCGGGAGTCGGGGCACGATGGTCCGTTTTTTTACTTTTCGTTTTTTTATCCCATCAAAACATTAAATAAGCAGTTTGGTTTCCTACCAAATGTTTCATCAATTATGTCTCAACCTCCCTGATTGTTTTCAAAATGTTAAATTCATTAGTTTTTTCACATTGATTTTTATGCGAATTTTTTAATTATATTTTACACTATTCATTCTATGCAAAGCAAGTAAAAAAACAGCTCATCCTAATACGTTTTTTACCTTTCACACGCAAATGAAATACGATCCCTGCCAATCCACTTGACCGCGCGATTTCTAATATACAATATCTACTTAGAAAATATTACGTAAGAACGGGTTTGACCCCCCCCCCCAAAAAAAAAAATAAAAATTAGTGATATGTAAAGACTTCCTTCCCCCTCAGGACCCTTACGTAATTAATAAATGACCCCTAATGATCAACAATTTTTCTAGTTTGTCCCTAGTTGTACAACTTTCCAAATTTTTTTCGCATACTTCACTGTTTCTCTCATCACAAATTTGAACCTTTTCCTGTAACCTTTTTTTCGGTGTTAAAAACAAGTCTTTGTCTGGCACTCATAAATTAGTTACAATATAATAACTAAGTTTCAATTTCATTTTTAAAACTTAGTTTTTAGACAACTTGTAAGATATTAATAAAATGAACAATATACATCAAAATTAAAATAATCTTACAAACATGATTCAGAACAAATTTGATTCTCATTAGGTGAATAAATAGCAAACTAAGGTTGTACGTTTCTTATTCATTCATTGTAAGGTACATTTTTTATGAGTTACTGCCAATCAACCCAAAGCAATAAGTTTTATTTTATGTGACAGCTCTGGAGCAACGAGATTAAGAATTTTATGACTCAGATGTGATGTAATGGTACCCAGGAAATGGTCGAATCAAACAGAGCATTTCTTTTATACCACATAAATTTATTTCTATCCTTACATTTTCCCACTTTCTTGAGTTATTCGGGAATAGGCTCTTATTGAAAGTTTGACATGTGTCGATATCTGGATGTTAAATTATTGTTGAAAGATTAACTTTTTTACTTCCTTTTACAAAAAAAGAAGTATTGTATTCGCGAAAACATTTTCACTCAAAAATCGGCTTTAATTTCCATTTTTCTCACCCCCGAATGAATGTTGAGTTTTTTTTTTCGACCCGACCACACGTGGATATATGCCAAGGAACCTACAGACACCCGAAATATCTATTTTGACGATCCCCGAGTTAATTACAACGAATTTTCTCGTGACGTCTGTATGTACGTATGTATGTGCGTATGTGTCTCGTATAACTCAAAAATGGTACTTCCTAGAATGTTGAAATTTGGTACGAAGACTCCTAGTGGGGCCTAGTTGTGCACCTTCCCTTTTGGTTGCATTTGGATGTTCCTTCGGGGGTCTTTTGCCCTTTTTGGGGGGGGGGGGGGAATTTATTGTTAATTTCAATTTAAACTCAAGTGGTGTTATAATTTGTCGGACAATTGGCGATATATCGCCAGTCTTTTGGTCGCCAAGTTTTGTCGCCAACTTGGCGACAAATTTGGCGATTTTTTTTTAAAAATCTGTTTTAATTTGGCCATTGTTGGTGATATTTAGAAAGTAAACTATTGAATCACATTAAAATTACCAGTAATGGGGAAATGACATTAAATTGGAGTAAAAGGAAGTCATGTGATGCACACATCAGCTCGTTTTAAAAAAGTGATTTGCATTGATAATCCTGTATTGGCATGCTCTGATTGGAGGACACTGAGACCTCCCGAAAGTTTCCTTATTTGGCAAATATTGTCCGACGATTTGGCAATATCTGGAGTTCTGTTCGGCAAAACTGTCATCATTCGTTGAAATTTGCAGTTGCATTCCCCAAATTAGGAATTTCAGCCTTCCCAAAAATTTAAGTTCGGTGTCCCCCTGATCCTGTATAGTGGGGGAATTTGGGATTTAAGGTGCAATAGTTAAGACGACTAAGCTTTTTCTAAATGAACAACTTGACAGGTCTATTATCGTACATAGACCATAATAAAACTCAAAATAACAAAAGGTGAAAAAACTAAAAAAAAAAAGACGAAAAATATATTTTTTACTACGTTAGAAATCCGAAGCAAACTGGCTCAGTTTTCGTTGGATAATCGATGCGTTTATTTTAGTGAGACTTTCATGATACGAACAATGTTTAAAGGCTGCCATTTTATTTCATATTTCTTTTCTGCATTTGATACTAAAAATACTCTTCGAGGCTTTATGTGGGTACATTTTTTCTCATTTTCTTTTTGATTTAGTAGTCGTTTGGTGAATCCTGAACAATTTTATGCGTTATACGAACAAATAAGGCAGTAAGAAGCAAATGGATGTAAGTGGATATTTTCAAATTTTGAGTAAAATGCGTTTAAAGATAACATCTTAAGTAGGCTTTCTTTGAAATTTATTTCTAAATCATGCTGTATAGCAGCGACTACCAGGGCTACTAGTATCATCTCTTGCCCCAAGACAGAGGAGAGGTTCACCTACCATGTGTACTGGTTATCTCCAAATTTTTTATTTTGCCACTTACATCCCCTTTGCTTCTACCTGTCTCAAATGATCATTCATCTAATTTCAAAAATACCTATATAGGCGATACATGGTTTAAATATTATGCGATTCAATATATTCTTGAGTTGTCTGTTAAATGTTTGTCAGTTCGTCTAGTCGCACGTCTAATGTAAATATGTTCGTCCAGTCGCAAAATCTAAAAATAACCGTCACTTGATCAAAACTAAACCAAAGTATACCTGCACTCACAGGTGTGCATTTTTCAAACGTTGAACCCAGTTTTTCTGTAATAATAACCATTTTCTTCAAATCACTGGATTGTAAAAAAGGTTTGAAGAATTTAGCTTAGATATTTCCATCTTTACTAATAATAAAGCTAGAAGTCTCTCTGTCTCGATATCTGTCCCGGATCTCTGTCTATCTGCCAGGATCTCTGTGATGTGCATAGCGCCTAGACCATTCGGCCGATTTTAATTAAATTTGGCACAGAATTAGTTTGTAGCATGGGGGTCTGCACCTCGAAGCGACTTTTCAAAGACTCGATTTTGTTCTTTTTCCATTCCAAAGTTTAAAAACATTTTCCCAAATGAAATTATCATAAAATGGACGAGCAAATTACCAAATTATCATAAAGTGGAACCGTAGCATGTGCAAGCCAATTGGCGAGAAATTCATCATACATTATTTATAAATATGCAGGAGAACCAAACGACCTTTTAATTTTCTACTACGGGCAAAGCCGTGCAGGTGCCACTAGTTGAAAATAAACGGAAATACTGTACTTCAGCAGAGTAAAATATGTGTACAAGAATAATAATTGAATACAAAATCCGGAACAAGTGTTTTTTCATTAAAAGCATTTTTTTTTTTCAAAATCAGAATATAAATGATGTAGATCGAAATTACATAGTAAGATCTCCAGCTGAAGATAGATTTATTATTCATGAAAATGTTACTTTGTGATAGAAAAGCGCGCTTCATTTCCTTTGTTTTTACTCTTTTCGTTTACCTTTGACGAAATAAAAGGCAAATGAGCAAAAGTAAGATAATTCAATTTGTGTGCTTTAAACAATTTAACTCGGTTTTCCCTTTCATTTTCATGTTTTGATGTTTTTAAACGAAAACAAATTGAATGCAATTTACACAAAATAACAAAACATAGCGTTTTTGAGAACCCCCTTTTTTTACACTTTAAAAGTAATTTCTTCCAGACAGTAAATCTTTCAACATTTATGTACATTTAAAATTCCTTCCTCCCTCCCTTTTTTGAGAAAATAAAACGTTCTTTCATTTTCTGATATACAGGGTGGTTATAAAATAACGTGAAGTGTTCAGAGCCCTCTAGTGAGTGAAATAGTGGACGAAACATTGCCAAATTTCATGGGCATACACAATAGACTATGGGATTTCGATTTCTGAAATAAAAAAATAGTACCAAAAATCGCAACCAGGGGGAAAATTTGGCGTTGAATAGGTGTATTACTGTGAATGTTAAAGAACTAAATGCTAACTGATAAAATATGCATCAATTTTATTCACAAAATATCATTTTTACCAACAAGTGAGGTTCAATATGACCAACATCGAGATTTTCCAGGTACTGCATACAGTGCACAATATTTTCCCACCTTTGGGGGGGGGGGGGTTAATTTCGCCTACCTGTAACATTTTTCTAGTTTTGAAAGTTGAGATATCGGGAACATGTCGCAGATACACAACACCGTTAAGAAATCCCCATGGTTAAAAATCACAAGGTGAAAGATTGGGCGACCACGGTCTCCAAACCGTAGGAAATGCATGACTAATAAAACTGCTGTCAAAGAAATGTTGCCGCCATACACTCAGTACCTAAAACCCAACATGGAGTGGTGCACCATATTACATGAATATTATTCAGAAAGAAATCCTTGCTGCCGCACCGAAATTTCTTCCTGACGACTTTTGGTAAAATTCTTCTCTTGTTACAAATTGAAATTTCTTGTTGGTTTTATTGAACTTCATTTGCAAGCAACAATTATTTGTAGCAAAAAAACTTGATGTGTGCTTTTAATTGGCATTTAATTCTTCAGTATTCGCAAGTAATACACTTTTGCAGAGCCAAAATTCCCCCTGGTGGTGACTTTTGGTACTATTTTTTTATTGTAGAAATCGAAATTCCATGGTCTGCTATGTACGCCCATGAAATTTGGCAATGTTTCGTCCAATGCTTCACTTACTAGAGGGCTATGAACACCTCACGTTATTTTATAACCACCCTGTATTTCTCCGCACATACATTTAAACAATTTTGAATCTTTTAGCTGCAATCTTAATATGTACATAAATAGTACTTTCTCGAAAGACTCTGCAAAGAGAAGAAACAGAAAAAGCTATTGAAAGAGTAGAATAATCTATTTAGCCACATTTTTTCTCCTTGTATAACCTAGTGGCAAGTGCATTGAACTGAATAGCGGAGGGTCTCCGGTTCGATACCTGAGGGCGAAAAATTCACTACATGAGTGATGTCTTATCTCTACATCTGTGGGCCCCCAGAGGACGTTGTCGGACGTTGAGTAGTACCACAGGTACAAAATAGTGGAGAAAATTTCCTCCCCCTTCTGCCTCATGTAAAATTTTAGGTGGCTGGTAGCGCCATTTTGGGATGGTTAGGCTCGTTATAGTTTTGTCGGGATTCTTAATTTTCAAGGCAACGAAACCTCCTCTGTCCATGGATAGCGCTATACTTGCACACGGTAACAGCAACAATACATTTCATTGAGTTTTGCATTCAGGGGGTCGCCAGTCTTTTTAATTCCAGCACCGCATTGTAATTTTTTGACTCCAGATGAGCCTCAGATGGTTTAGTTAGTGCTAGCCTTCCCCCCTCACATATACCCACTGTTTTTTTTTTTTAATTTTAAATGAAGCATTTTGTGTTGGTTTTTAGATTTTCTGGACTTTCTGAAAAAATGCTTTACAGGAAATACTAAAAAAATGTTTTTTTTTTCCAGTTTGTGAGATTTCCACGTGTAGGATGTGACCCGCGGACCGTAGGTTAGAGATCTCTGCTCTGCAGGTTTACTTCCTTGCACACTTAGGCAGTTTAATGTACCAAAAGATGCCCTATATCTTATTAATACTTTAGCATATTATCAAAGTCACAGTTGCGATACCTAACCATGGGTTTAATTATATTTGACAAACTGAGAAACATTGGCGCCCCAATGGGAGGTCATTGGGACCTACCAAAAATTTCCTTATTTCACAAATTTTGTCTGACTATTCGGCAAAATTATCATAATTCCATTTGGCAATTGGAGACCGCACTCCTAAAAATTTAAGCTTGGGCGCCCCTACTGGGAAACATCTCTTATAGTATGTCTTTGTAGACTATGATGTCTCCGATACGTCGTTGTGTGTCAAGGGGTTAATTGGAGAGAATTGAGGTCTAATCCCGTTATAGGAGAACGTTATGTGAGAGCAAATCTTTCACTGTAAATTCCGTCAGTTAATAGAGTTAAAAAAAAATCTTTTGCCTCAAACGTTATTTTTATGCATAACTGTGCATAAAAAAATTCACTTCATTTGCACAAAATAATTACAAGTGTATTGATGTCATAGATAACCCCGTTCTCACGTAATAAAGTAATCTGTTTTATGGCGAAACATGAGGCAAATACTGAATTTTTACACCCTTTAGTTTGAACTAACTCAGGTTCTTTGGATTATTGTCACGTAACTAGCACGAGGGAAGTTTGTATCAATTCCGTCGCTCAGCCTCTTTCTTAATTAAGCGTAAGTAAATATTCCTTTACGCTTTGTGACCAATCTAAGATGTGTGACAAATTGACATTATACTTTTGCTTTGTGCAGTAAACAATGTATAATAAATCCTTTGCTAAGTTTAATGAAAATGTTATTAAACAAAGAGTCATTTTCTCTTGAGTATTTTCACGTTTAATCCATACTGAAAGATTTCTTTGTTCAAACTTAGTGAAATTTAAATTTGCACTCTACTTTCTTAAAAAGAGCAAGGTCTAATATAATGAGATTTATTGCTAAGCCATTCTCCGATACTCTTGCTAACAAAACTACTGTACCTGCTTTCGTGAGATGGCGTTAAATATGCTGTGTACAAGAGTAGATTTAGAATATTTTCATTTCGTATTGTTTATCGTTTCTTTCAGGCCAGTCACATGATTAGAATAATGGATAAAGCTTCTTCGTTCTTAAAAGATTAATTTGCAATATGCCGTAGTAAATTTACCTATAAATTAATTTAAAACTCATAGAAGAAAATATATTTTCTTTTATAATCCAAATGCAAAACAGAGTTTTTTTTTTTTTTTTTTGAGTACTTTTGAGTGAAGAGTGCTTTTCTTTTGTAAATCCGATGCATTCTTTAAGTAGAAAAAATAGTTCGGAAGTGCTATTTTTGTGTTATTCATCGGAAAATTCGTAGCTTCAGAAATTTGCAGCTCGTCATATCATTTTCTTTTAGCAGACGACGCTAAACAAGCTTTTTCCTTTCTTTTTTTAGCCTATTAGCAAGAGCACATCCGTGAATGAATGAATGAAAATGAAATAATGAATGACACTTCTTTATTCTAAAACATAAAATGCATTATGCTGTATTGATGCTACCTATTATGCTACCTTTTATTTGAAAATTCATATAAGAAAATACATTTTCTTTTAAAATCCAAATGCAGAACAATTTTTTTGATTACTTTGAGTGAAGCATGCTTTTGTTTCGTAAATCCAACCCCTTCTTTATGTAAAAAAAAATAGTTTTCAAATGTTGTCTTTGTGTTCTTTATCAGAAAGTTTGCAGCTTCAGAAACTCGCAGATCATAATGTCACATTATTTTTTAGCATGTATTTTTTTAGCAGAACTACACTTGAAGAGCTCTTTTTTCTTAGAAACTTTTTCACCAATAATGGATAAAATTTCTTCGTAGTTGAATATAAAATGTTTTTTGCTGCATTGATGTTACCTATGAATGATTTTAAAATTCATATTAGAAAATATATTTTCTTTTAAAATCTACATTCAGACAGTTTTTTGAGTGATTCGAGTGAAGCATGCTTTTCTTTTGTAAATCTATGTTTTTCTAATGTTTTGGTAAAAAACACTTCTCTTAATGTTTAAATAGTTGGTAAGTGCTATCTTTATTTATTTATTTATTTTTAATCAGAAAGTTTGTGACATTTGCAGCTCATAATGCCACATTTTTTTACAGATGTTCTATCTTATTTTCAGCAAGTAATGTTTTAATCGTCCCAGAGGTAAAGCAACGCGACATTCAGCAAGTAATGCATGACGTTTTCAGCAAGCATTCTATAACATTATCATCAAATAATTTGTGCTTGCTTCTCATCATTAATTTTTGACATTTTCAGCAAATGATAAATGACGTCCTCAACAAATAACTATTATGACTATTCCTCAACAGAGAGATTTATAAATTTTTTACTGAGTCCTTTTTTTACAAAGACAATCTCATAGATATTTTTACCGCAGCTACTATTATAGTATTTTTTCAGCAGATAATCACACTAATTTCTAAAAATAAAATCTATGGAATTCCCAGCGGATATGACATTATTTTCTCAATAGATAATCTATGGCGTATCCATCAAATAATAAGATATGTGATGACATAATTATTCAAAATGTTTGAAAATTCAAATTATAATAGGCATATTTCCTACGAAAAATCAAATGAACAATTATTAGTGCTTAGGGACTGTCAATAAATGGTGTCACACGTTTTTTCAATGTATTTCCCGCCCCAAACAACTTTTGTCACAAAGTGTCACTCTTTACCTCACCCCTCTCTTCCTCGTGTCACATATCACTAAAAGTACATAAACATACTGTTATAAAAATGCTTTATTTCGACCAAAATGCGGGACGTGTCACTTCTTGCGTTCCCACTCCCTCTCCTTGCGTCAAATGTCATTAATATTACACAAACAAATTGTTATAAAATATTTAATTTCAACCAAATTGTTGGATGTCACACTTCTTGCTACTCCCTTCCTCCACTTGTGTCACATGTCACTAATACAAAACAAACATATAGCTATGAAAAGCTTTATTTCAACCAAAATGTGGAATGTCACGCTTCTTGCTATTCCCTCCCTCTCCGTGTGTCACATGTCACTAATACAAAACAAATATATAGTTGTGAAACACTTTCTTTCAATCAAAATGTGTGATGCCCTACTTCTTGATTCCTCCTCCCAACCCTTGTGTCACATTGAATTTTAACATTCGAAGGTTTCCATTGGTTTTTATATTTTCCTCTTCAGAAGTTCATCTATAAATCTCTACCGTATAACCCAGAGAATTTTTTAGTTGAATTATGAAAAATTAGTGTTCATAATTCAACTACATTAAAAACAATTTTTTTTTGAAATGAAATACCCTGATTGAAGATCTAATGAAATGAATTAATCAATTAAAATGCTTACTTACTTCCACTTTTCTTATTCATTTAAATTTTCATTCATTCCCTTTCATATATGATTTTGTTTATGTCATTTGACGCAGTGAAAAAAGACTAAAACGCGGGATTAGTTCAGACCGCAGATATAGGCTTTCCCTGAAATTTTTTTTTATTTATCTTACTGTATAGCAGCAGCTGCCCAGACGCAGCTGCCCAGACTACAAGTACCATCTCTTGTTCCAAAACTGATGAGAGTTCCGTCCACCATCTGTACAAGCAATCAGCAAAATTTTAATTTTGGCACTTACACGCTTTGGCCTCTAATTACTTCATTCGATAATTTCAAAATTTCAAAAGAACAGTGATTAAATTAATATAAAAGTTAATTTTTGGTTTAAAAACATTCGACGAAAAAACGCTCTACTCTCTCGGTAAGATTAATGCAATAATTAGTTCCTTTATCATGGTCATTTAAATTTTACTCGATATTTCTAATTAATCAACCTGCCAGAATTTAATTAACTTTAATAACGCACTTTACATTGATCAAGTAAAAGGTTGCACTGAAAGAGAAAATTAAATTTTAGGAAAAATTCGGCGGTAGTTTTTCTAAGGGAAGATTAATAAAACGAATTGCTCGGTAATCGAGTTTTTGCTAAAAAGTAGTTTGAAGCTTTTTCTGATGTAATTTTGAAGGCATGTCGAAGTGCACATATGAAAAATCGATAAATATATTAATAAAAAAAAATCGGAACAAGTTTTATGGAAAATCTATTTTTGCTTAGGAAATATTTTATCATCATATGCAATTTTATTTCTCACATGGAAATTGCCTTTGCTTTTATCCGGAATATAGGTATTTATTTATTGTTACAATATGTTTGAAATGAAAAAAGGGTGTGTATTTTGTAATGTATTGCAAGTTACTGCATGCTACGATGTCTATCAGTTTTACAACTGAGTTGTGGAATTCCGTTTTAGTTAAAGAGGATATTATATTTATAATTCGTTTTGATGATGTCTTAGACTATTTTTACAATATGATAATTTTCTTATAGCATAAGTAAAATTTAAGTGCACCTTTTAGTCTTGCAATTGTATTTTATTTCATTACATTTAGATTTCTCTCTGCTAAACCTTACGCAATTGAGAACCGAAAAATCTCTCCACTGCTTTTTTTTTTTTTTTTGAAGATTAGATTGATTAGTTACGCAGTAGTAGCAATAAAAATTTATTTTTTATTGCGCCACTTTAGACAGTAGATTCCGGAAGCTCAGTAAAGATTAAAACCTAAGTATGGGTGTAACATAAAAATTTAAAAGGAAATTGAAAACACCGAATTTTTTTGATATGATTTATTTCTTCTGATATTTTTCTAAGTGAATTTCTACAGTATACTCAATGTACTTCAGATCAGTTCGAAACTTACTTAAATATATCAAAATATTAATCTTTCCTCAGAAAGAAAAGGTTTTAAATATATGCAGTAGTTTTTTTTCTTTTGTTGCTTACGTTCCCGTAAAAATGAAAGAAAGAGGAAAAATGCATGAAATAGGGCTCAATGCGTCTTAAAACTATCGCTAAAAGCAAAAAAGGTCACAAACAAATATTTTTTGAAAAATATTGAAACATTAAAAATTGTAAAATAGGGCTTTGAGATGGGGGAAAATGTGTGTCTGTCGGTCTATCGGTGTCCCCCGCCCCCCAATTACTTTTACAGGAACAGTTCAATTCTAACAAACCTTTTTTTGTTCGAAAGATCTCAGCAGTGACACTTTATTCCCGTATTTCACTTCTTGATTTGAACAATTTTTCTTTCAATTTTGAGCAGTTCAAAAAATTTAACATTAGCTCCACCTGGGAAATTTAAGGCAAACATATATCTGGAACTAGAAAGCGGATTTGTTTCTGACAAACTATGTTGGTAAAAGCTTTCAATGATGAACATGTATTGAATTTTTTTTTTTTAGTTCGCTATTTTAAGGGTATTTTTTGAACAATTCAAAAAAATTTAATGTTAGTGCCTACAGAAAAATTTCAAACTTCTTTTGTCTAAATACCAGCACTGATAATTATATTTTGGTAGCAAAAAAATAAATAATAATTAAAAAAAAATTGTACAGATTTAGAATACGTTCTCAATTTTTGGTTTCAAGAAATAGGGAAACCAGTTATTAAATTTTTTTTTATATTATCACAAAACATCGTTTGTAGCCCTTTCTTTTGCGTAAAAGTAAAGCGCCTCGGATATAATTTTTATACTTTGTCCAAAACTAAATAAAAAAATAATTTAATATCCTTTAGACATTAAATAAATAAATAATAAAATTTCCTCTTAAATAAATAACTTTCATCAAAAATAAAATCACGTGCACAGCGGCCCAAGAATCGCAGTTGGTTATTTTCCTTCCAAATCTGCATTTCTGGCATGGCTGCGGAATTAGAGTCGAAACTTGACTGATTTTGGGATAGAGTCAGAGTCAAAGGTCTAAAATTCTAGCAGTCGGAGTCTGGGTCGGCAGTTATTTCCCCTTTGAGTCCACTGCCCTAGTAAAAGCATATGTTCTTTGAATTCATTTCATTTTGATTCAGTCGTTTATCTCTGACTTGCGTCATTGTTAAGTCTACGAGATATGGTATTTAGATTTTGATTAATAATTCCTTATTTTATTCTTATTTATTTTTTCCATTTCTTGAAACCAAAATTTAAAAATAGATCTACACTTAATTTTCAATTTTTTGATGTTGTTGGTTTCTTAGCTATGAAAGTTTAACATTTCCCCGTAGGTGTTAATGTTAACATTTTTTAACTTGTTCAAAAACTACCACTAAAATGGCAGTATCAAAAACACTTTTCTATACATCGTCGCATCAGAGCAACAGTAGGATATCTTAGTGATACTCTTGGGATTATATGTCTTACTTTTACTATGAGGCGACGACATACTCTTCATCAGAAACAATTTTCAACAAAATTTATGAGAAGCAAATCCGCCTTTAATTTTTTGGATCTATATTTGCCTTACATTTTCCCATATTAACGGTTGCTAAGTTTTTTTTTTGAACTGATCAAGATGGAACGAAGATTGTTCAAATATGAAAGTGAAATATAGGAACGAGGTGTATTTGCTGAGATCTTTTGAGAAAAATGAAGATAGAATCAGACAATCCAGTCAAAAATTATTAGAGGGAGAAATGACATATCGGTAGACAGACAACCAGACCGACCGACACATTTTCTCCCTCTGAAAACCTTTCTTTTAAAGTTTTATTTTTTCAATTTTTATGTAATTATTAGACTTGTTTTGAACATTTTTTCATTTTTGGCGATATTTTTGGGACGCATTATACCTATTTTTATGATAGTTTTTTTTTTAAACTTTTACGAGAAAGTAGACTGAATTTCGAAGATATAACATTAATATAAACTTAAAACGAGTGAGAAACGTAAATATGATTGTTCTTCAGGGAAAACATTTAATGATAAGCTGAAACTAAAAAAAATTTCAATTTTTCTGATATGTTTGCTCAAAATGGCAGTTTACCCGACTTTTTATCGTCATCTATTTTTATGATGTAACAATAAGCGACCATAATTACATGTATTAAAATGGTTGAAGTTTTGTTATTATAGTAGCCAGGCTATTACTTTAAAGCAAAGCTGGACACAAGGCTTTCTTGGGACCAAAATGACAGACCTTAGAGAGGGCTGTCTCCCATAGTGGCTCTACTTTGATCCACTCATTGCCTCTTTCATGTTCTTCCTTTTATGTTACCTATGGGATTTATCTCAGTTAACATCAAGCAATAATCAGCCACCATCGACGTAGTCCATTTTCCTTGATGCCCTCTTTCCATTTCCTTGACGTCCTGATAAAATTTCTCACCCATCTGTTCGTCAGTGGGAATTAGATTTTCTTGAGAAACAGTCCATTGGGGAATTTAAGAAGTGAAGCTTCAAGCTAATAGAGCTACCAAAGTTTTTGCATCTCTTCGATGTGATCGCTTTTACTGACTCGAAAGTCAGATTTTCTCATTCTCGAAACTTTTCTACTGCGAGCTTTTGATTGTTACTTTTAGAATTTTATTTCTGATGCAATGATCGGTGAAGAAGATCCAGCTCTTTGATGTTAAAAACGCTAGAAATTTTTCACAGACATTTACTTTCAATGCAGAAGACTTTGACAACATGCTTCGTCAACCGTTATACAGTACGCAGAAAATAAAAAAAAATAAAAAAAATCTTGCTTCTGTGTTTGAAATTGGGCATATAAAATATCCCTTGAATGTTTATTGGACTTGAATGCTCTCGGTGTAAATTAAAACAAAGTGTAATTCGCATCTTATATCTGGAAAACTGGAATCAAGAACTGAAGTCAAAATTCTCAAGTAGTAATGTCATCCAATAATAGTGGCACCGCGTGAAAGAAAACGCCACTTCCTTGGGAATGCTGACCTAACAAATAGTAAGGTTTAAATACGCATTGCATCTCTATTCTAAAAGAAAAAATCGAAATGTTAAGTAACACAAAAACAAATAAAAGGAGAATTAGTTGGAATCTTTGTGCCAGCTGCAAGGAGTTTAAAAATCAAACTCTTGACAGTAAATATTTTGCCAGAAACATAGTTGCAATCGTGATTGCTATCAACACTTTCGATTAATGTTTTAAAATGTAATTTACTGCGACGATTGTAAAAAAATATCACTAAAAAATTATGTGTTACCTTACTCCATAAAGTCGGTCGTAGCATGGCTGCCTGTACTGTCCTGGAGTAACTGCTTTACTAATAATAAAACTGAAAGTCTGTCTGTCCGGATCTCTCTCTCTCTCTGTCTGTCAGGATCTCTGTGACGCGCCTAGACCGTTCGACCTATTTTCATGAAATTTGGCACAAAGTTAGTTTGTAGCAGGAGGGGCGATTTTTCGAAAATTCGATTTTGTTCTTTTTCTATACCAATTTTAAGAAAAATTTTCCGCGCAAATTATCACAACGTGGAATAGTACATTACGAAATAAGCATTATGTGGAACCGCAACATGGGCGAGCTATTTAACATAGCAAATTGGCGAGAAATTTATCATCCATTATTTGTTAATATACAGACGAACCAAATGACCTTTTAATTTTCTACTACGGGCAAAGCTGTGCGGGTGGTACTAGTAACTAATATGACTGGTGTAAAGTTATGCATTGTTTGTGGAAGGTTAAACCATGGTAATTAACTATAGCTTTACGTTTCACTCATTTCTGTGTAAGGTTACACCATAATTTTCTGTATGCTTCCAGAGAAATTGCTTGAAAGGCTACACATTAGCAAAACTTAAGCTTCCATCTGACGTTCTTGAACGAGAACTCATTTTTAAGTGTACATAAGTGTCTTACATTTAAGTTAACTATTTGGTTTAAATTATCCTAACATATTAAATGATGATCAAATAAAAACTTATTTCTACGGTGATGGTGGTAAAATAAATTGCATCACCCGCGCCACAAAGGAGAGGAATATCATCCCAACGGTATTCATCACACAGTCAAGCATCCCGTATCCAAGATGATTTGGGAATGCATTTCTGATTAAGGAGTTGGTGGGCTTCACTTTGTGCAAGGAACAGTAAACGCTCCGGTGTATATTGGCACTTTGGAAGAAAAATTGCTTCCTACTATCCGGGATCACTTGACTTCAGTTCCAAACGTCATTTTCTAGGAGGATTCTGCTCCGTGCCATAGGGCAAAACTGGTTAGTAACAATTTAAAAACCATTATCCTGCCATTAGACTTAAATTGGGGTTAAGTAATTTTTTTCTTTAAACTCACACGCAGGTTCAGAAATGGAAAAATGAGCATGGGGTCAGCAGTTTGCCTTAACCCGGAAACAACCCTGATCTACGTAAACAATTATCGGATTCCTGCTGTTAAATGTCATTTCATAAGTTTTGCAGAATTTCATATACATTCATCGTTAATCGGTCGACCAAAACTTCTCACATAATCCCATTGTTGTGAAAATGCGAGGGTGATGCAATTTTTTTTTTTACCAGCATTGTATACGTTTTAAATTGAAAGTATAAAAATTAATTAACAGGTTACAATACTTGAAATTTCGTTTAACGGTATGAAAAAAATGAATTAATGATGCTAGAAGCCCCTTGTTTTTTGTCTTTTTTACAGTTTTTGCTTTCAATCATTCGTGTATTCAATATTTATCAAGTCCATACTTTTCCACAATACATTTTATTACCTGAGTGGGATCAAACCCACACCGCAAGTTTCACAAACAGATCGCAAAACAAGAGCGTTTTACCGCTCGACCACTAAAACCGGTCTTCGTCTCGCTAATAAGAGCTCTGCGTCGATGTTGATTTTTGCGCAAGCGTTATGAATTTTACTGACTGTAGATTCCTTTTTAAACAAACCATAATGCAAAGGCTCCTCCAACAATTCGAGTTTTTTGAAAAATGACACCCATTAGTCCTGGTAATCGTACATGAATTTTTTTACAGTGAATGGATTTGCTGTTTGTGTGGTTTTATGATGAGTAATTAGTCCATAATAATTAAAAATAAAATAATTAAATATCATGATGGTTCATAACCATCGGTCACTATTCACTTGTTGACAGTGAGTCTATTTTTGTTTTAAATAGAGACATCATTAATTTTTTTCGTTTTTACAATTCAAGAATAGCTTTGCACTTGAAGTTGTAAACTAAATGAAACAAACATCATATAACTAAAAAAAAGATGGAAAATTTTGTGTTTTAGTTTAAAACTACTTCGCTCTGCATGTGACATAATAATAACAAAAAGCAATCAAAAATGTTTTTAAAGTTTTTTAGTAAATTCTTGATAACAAATACTCTTTTTCTTTGTAAAATCTTAATTTCGAACTTCCTTCGAGCCTCTTTTGAAACCTCTTTTGGAAAGAACACGCACTGTTCTTTGGAATGGTGTTTAGTATGGTACGGTAAAACAAATTGTGAAGTAAGCAAAACACGCAGCAATATAAATAACTTTGAATGAAAGTAAATCAAGCAGAATAAAAATATACTTTTACAACGTGTCTTTCAAAGCAGTCAAAGATGTTCCTTGGGTAAAACGAGTCACAAAAGATTCAGCTTCTGAATAGCTGGTCACAGTGTTTAAAAGCAACAGGAGATAAAACTCCATCCAAAACACGGGTACTGAAAAATTTATAATTTCGTTAATATGTATTAAATAAAAAATCAGATCAGTCGAATGTTAGAAATATCTGCCTCGTTAAAAAAATATGTATGAAAGGTCTCGTTTAAAAAAATAAATATTCATTTGATGGAAAAATAAATATTCAGTGCTTTCGTGAAATTAATTGCAAGTAAATTAAACAATTGCCTAAAACGTATTGGAAAATCTGTCAAATAATAAAATGGCTCAGCTCCAAGTCTGTGGAAAGTTCGGAATGGAATTAGCGATAAAAACTTAGCAAAATTGAGTCTTCTTTCTTCGCAAAGCAGCACAAAGAACGTACTTTGAAAAGGTACTTTTTTTTTCATCATTGAATTCTAGAACTACTAGAAACTATCGGATTTGGCATCACAATGTTCCGTTCTGAATGAGGCTCGATTGCAATCTGTGGAATAGATTTTTTTCCTTTTTTAAAGATATGGATCTAACTTTTTTGAGCTGCAGAGAAAGGTTTTTCTTTTTGTTATTTAAGAATAGAGAGAAAAAAATCTTATCAGTTCACATGTACTTTAGTACACCACGGGGGAAAAACTTAGTCTTGCATGTATTTACACAAATATAATTAGAGATAAATGAAAAAAGATCAAATAAGTTTTGTGCTACAATATGATTAAATTAAAAAAATACAATGTAAATAAAACACAAATTAACACCTAAATATTACAAACAGCTATTACAAGGCTACAACGAAACCTCTATATCAGTCCAAAAAAATAAACACACAACCAGAAAGTCGTAGGAGAACAGAACGTCAACCACGTGGACATCGGTATATATACGAAACAGGTCAATCAATAGGAATACATGACAGGAGACAACAACCAACCAATCAGCGAACTGCACGTCACCCCCCCCCCCCCCGTGGCGCGCAGCAATGAGAGAAGACGACCAATCAGAAGCATGGAAACAAATAGAGATAGAGAAAACTAACAACCCGAAGAAGCAAATTAAAAAAAAAAAAAAAACTGCCTCCAAATATCAGGGAAAAAAATGAAGTGATGTATTTCTGTGTTATTTGTGATTTACTTACGTTGTTCAATGCATTTTAAAATTATTGTTTGACGAAATAGTATTAATTTAACGTGCGAGACAATGTTCGTTTTACCGTGGAAAAATAGGTTTTTATTTATACTGTATGGAAAAAGTAGTGAATTACTAACAACACTGGTCACTTTCTGAATGTAAGTGTCAAATAAACTAACAAAATCAATTTTTAACTATTAATGAAAATAATTTAAATTATAGTAAATAAAGCTGAAAAATGTTTCATTGTTATTAATATCAATATAATGATAGACACGTAGGAAAATTTATAAGTTTTTTTCTGTGATTTTACCAGGAAAAACTAAATAAAGCTTGTAAAAACGTTCTTTAAATGATTAATTTCCGGCAATTCATCCTAGATGTAATTTTTTTGTGAATTTGATTGACACCTAAGAAAAATTTTCAATTTTTGTTCCCGTGATTTACTTTTTAGAACTAAATAGAACTTGTAAAACCTTCCACTAAATGATCTATTACTGTCAGTTCACCTTTTTTAAATTTCTAATGTTTTGCGAATTATTTATTTTGAGTAGTTGTTAGCAAAGTTGAGGAAGTTATTTTAACATGCATTGTAAAAAATGCGCGCCAACTACATTTTCATTGAATCGTTCAATTTTATCCCTTTTTTGCACATGCATTTTATGATAATGTGCTGCAAAGAATATAAAAAGCTTGTCTTAATGGTAAAGAAGCACCTCATAACGCGTGTGCATTTTAGGTCTAAAATATGAATTTTAAATTCATTGAGGGAGAGAGGGGAGGAAGTTAGGGTTTCTGAAAAAAAAAAAGATAAATGCTGGAAGTATGTACTAGAGAAATATTAAAAAGTGCGATCTTGTACTTTTAGCCACATAGATATAATAAAAGTTTCAACAGCTTTAATTCATGACGTACTCCAACAAATACGTCCATTGCATGTTGAAACTACACTTTCATCGCGTAATAACGAGGCACCATATCTTCAATTATGAATTAAAACTTCTTTGGGGACCAAAAAAAAAAAAAAAAAATAGACTGTTACAATTTTAATTAAGTAAATTACATAAATTAACACTTCTGTTTAAACAGAGGTACCAGCATTATAGCAATATTAAACTAGCAAGATTTTGATGAGTCAATTTTATCAAAAATTAAGCAATTGAAAGGTTTCAGATAGCCCACTTAAATTGATAATAATGAAAACAGCAGAATATTATATCTCTATTTTTGATTTGTACTGGATTATGAATATTCATTTTGTAATGTAAAATCTAATGGACCGGAAAAAAAACAATTAATATCCAAACTTATTATCCGAAAAACTAAACTAAGTTTATTGCAAGGCACGTATACCATGTGTGCTACTGTGTCCTAGCGAAACCTGGACATTAAACTTAGACACCCAACGAACTCTGGAAACTTTTGAAAGAAAAGTATTGCTTAATTGGGGTTATACAATCTTCTAGGGCTCTTCTAGGGCTGTTAAATCAGAGGAAAAAAATGATAGTACACAGCGACATTTTTTTCTGAAATCGTCAACTACATAAATTAGTGCGATAGGTACTAGTACTTATAATAGTAAATTCTAGTAACCATGAAGAAACAATATTTACTGACAAACTATTTGCTGATATCGCTCGATCTTCAGTTAGGTTTTATGATGACAGCGGGCGAGTGAAATTAGTCTTATATTTTTTGTGTGATTTCACTGTAAACACAACATCACGACCTAATACATTTTTGCTGTCTTTCATAGAAGCTAAAACAAAATTTAAATGTTATGATAGTTTCTTTGGAAAATCTATTAAGCAATTGCTTTGGGAAAATATTACATTGCTTTCACTGCAGATAGTTTTTACAAAATCATTTCAAGATTAGCTAAGGTTTCTTTTAACTGCGAAGTGTTGCTAAATGGAGAAGATATTTCAAATTTTTTTCTCATAATCAAATAATACGCTCATTAATACCTACCTTGTGTTTATACTTTACATCATTATTAGCTCTATTCGAAGACAAAACCATTAATCTTAGATATTAATTATTCAATAGAATGTGGACCACTGCTATAAATTGCACAATAATTTAAATGAAAAATATAGCTCTTAATCATATTTCATTTTTTACAGCATTTTATTTTCCAAATAAGAAATCATTAATTTTCATTAATTGTAAGAAATGTTTTAAAAAAAAAAACTTGATTTTTTTTCCCTCCTTTAGATTGAAGAAACAAAAATTCGTGGCAGGAAGCAATGGTTTTAAATGTTACCCTTGAAGAACTTGAAACCGTACTTAATTTAGTTATTTGATAGCGCTTTTAAATTATAAAAATATATAAAAATAAACTTTTTAAGCAAAAAAATAAAAAAGAAAAAAGAAAATTGCAGCAACATTTACACATTCTTAAAATGCACAATATGCAAAATGTAGATACAGGAAAATATTTTTTGAAAGTTTTAGAAATACAGGGTAAATATACACAGGGTCTGGGCAAAACTAATGGTCCACACTAAAAGGAGGTTTTAGACCTTGAGAAAGCAAACAACTTTCACAATATGTGGGGTCGGAAAGCAAAAGGCAGCCCAGGAGAGGGTACTTGGTTTGCAGAAATGGGGAATGCAATAAAGACTAAAAACAACAATATGAAGACAAAGATCCTTTATTTTAAAAT
Source organism: Uloborus diversus (assembly GCF_026930045.1). Classification (NCBI taxonomy): domain Eukaryota; kingdom Metazoa; phylum Arthropoda; class Arachnida; order Araneae; family Uloboridae; genus Uloborus; species Uloborus diversus. The sequence continues at coordinate 8,201,754 of NW_026557765.1, forward strand.
AAATAACTACGTTATTTAGATGGATACAAGTACTGTAACTTCCTCCAGCAGGTGTTGCCCTATGTATGAACATGTACCAGCAAATGTTAGAGGCATCATGTCAATCCAACATGGTAGAGTACCAGCTGATTTTTCCTTTAATTTTTGAAGCTACCTGGATACTGCCTTTCCAAACAGATGAATTGGCCATGAAGAGCGAGTTTCTTGGCCTTCCAGATTTTCCAATTTGTTCTTCTTAGATTTCTTTTTCTGGGGACAGCTAAAAAGTGTCGTGTACGAGACGCCCATCGCGTAACCAGAGGACCTTTGCAGAAAAGAGCTGTAGACATTTATGATATGACATGAATATTCTAAAATGTGCGTTGTTCAGTGCATCATTGATATGAAGCTTGTTTTGCAGCTGGCGGGCGCTCATTTAAGCATTTGTTATAAACAAAGGTTCTTTATCTTCATGTTGTTGTTCTTGGTCTTTATTGCATTCCCTATTTCTGCGAACCAAATAACCTCTCCCGGTTAGCCGTCTTTTTTCAGAATCCACATTGCATTGGGAAAGTTTTTTGTTTTGGCAAGGTCTATCACCCCTTTCACTATGTACCATTAGTTTTGCAACACACACACACACACACATATATATATATATATATATATATATATATATATATATATATAAAACAATTGGTGGGGTTTCATTATTTTAGTTATAAAGTTTCAATGGGGTTGTTTCCTTCAGTTAAAAGTAGTCCTTTTTGTCACAGAAATTGATAGAATGAGCAAAAAAAAAAAAAAAAAAAAAAACAAAAACAAAAAAAAACAAAAAAAAAAAACATAGACTCAGAAAATACTTTTATTTTCCCGTTATTTTTTAATTATTTTTTTTAAATTTCTTATTCTTCAAACAAGGCGTGGTCTTTATGACGTCACAAATGATGCACTATGGCGCATCTTTCTACCGCATTTCCACGTTATGATAAGAAGCGAATTACAATTGCGCTCTGCACTTACTGTCAACCATATCGTTGCCAATACACATGAATAAAGATGCGAATTAGATATTTTGGACCGTGAATGGCAACACTGAATGGCATTTCATAATTTGTGATGTCATAGGCAGAAGCGTTAAATGATGAAAGAGCACCGATTTAAGTAATTTAAAAAAAAATATTAAACTTAAAGAAATTATTTAAAAAATGGTCAGATCCTATGTTTTTAAGCATGCTCTTTCAGAAAAAAAATACTTTTAAAATTTTGGAAATGACCCCATTGGCTATCGCTAGATGCTTCTGCGTGTTATAGTAATATGTCTCACTTTTTACGGCTGACCATAAATGATGTCACACTTTTTTTCTGCATTTTTGACTTGCTCCCTCTATTTGTCACAAAGTCACACTTCACCTTTCTTCCTCCCTCCCTTTTCACAGGTCACGCTATTTTTCATTAGCATGTTCCTATAAATAAAAAAAAAAAAAAAACATGACGCCACGCTTCTTGTAACTTCTTCCCCCCCCTCTAGTCACAAACTGTCACAATTTCTCGAACCCCCCTCTCCTCTCAATGCGTGACATCATGTATAAACATCCTCTTATTTGATATTCAGTTACTCAAAATGGTGACTTTGGAAACAGTGGTCACTCGACCTAACACTACGTGACTTCTTATTGCGAAAATATGTAAAGGATACAGTGTTTTTATCCATCCCTCTAAACTGCTACTCTTGATTCAATGAAAAATTGGATCGCTATAGCAACTGCTTCTCTAAATGTGTACAAGTTAGAACCTGTATAGCAGGAGTTTGAGTACAGATGTGATAACGTTCAAGCGTCGGGAGACGGGTTTATAAAACATTTTGAGAATAATTCAAATATCTAAAATAAAACAAAGCAAAACAAAAAGAAAAAAAACAGGAAATGAACGTTTTTTACCATTTTATCTTTCAGAAATGTACATGTTTGAAACCACACCATTGTTTTTGTATCATCCTGAGCTGTTTTATAGCTTTGATCTTTGATGCACATTGAAAAAATAATTACATTAGAACTAAAACTATCTAAACGAAAACTATCCGAATCGCTGACAATCGCTTCCGGAGTTTGAGGAAAAAAAAAAAAAAAACACGGCGATTGCACTTTCTGCGATTCCAAAGAAAAAATTCTGCCTACGCACGCTATTATCCCTCCCTTCACAAAGCTAATCAAGGAGCTTACTTAAATCGAGGTGTTCAGTAAGCAATGATTTTTATTTACAGTACAGTATGTGTATAATACATACTGTACTAATGTACAGCACCTGTTAATGTGCTTAACATAAAAAGCGTTACCTTTCTATTGGATTAGTTAAAAACTCTTTTTATTATAAAACTAGCGGTACCCGCACGGCTTTGCCCGCAGTATAAAATTAAAAAGTCATTTGATTCGCCTGTATATTTTCAAGTAATGGATGATAAATTTCTCGCCAATTATGTATGGTAATTTACTCGTCCACGTTATGGTAATTTGCTCGTCCATGTTATGATAATTTGCTCGGTACAACGTTCTTAAAATTGGAATAGAAAAATAACAAAATCGAATTTTCGAAAATTCGCTTCGAGGTGCTTACCTCTATGCTACTAGCTAATTGTGTGCCAAATTTCATGAAAATCGGCCAAACGGTCTAGGCGCTATGCACGTCACAGAGATCCAGACATCCAGCTTTATTATGAGTTAATAATAGTTTTTTCACTCCTTTTTTTTTTTTTTTACATATATACAGTAATCGATTAAAATCGATTTCTTTTAAAGAAAAATAAAATTATCCAAATTTTGACTGTACGATGGGGTTTCTTAATGCATCCGGATAATTGAAAATGTACTGTGTAATAACAAAAACACGTTCTATACACATCGATGGTTTTTATGAAGATTAATTAACACTCTCTAATGTTGCTAATCGATTACTGATTGCTTTCATTATTTCGTCATTAAATTGTGCTTATCAGGTATTTGCTTCTATATTAATCTTACCGATACTACTTAACAATTTTAATGTTTTCTTAGTTACTTTCTACAAACTGAATAATTAGTGAATGTTCTTGATAGCTGTTGGTGAAAAAAGTTTACGTTTCTTCATAATTTCCGTTATTTTGCTCATGTTTAGATGCTTCATGATACAGAAAATAAAACAAACCTTTTATCTGATGCCTGTAGTAAAACCATTTGCTCTGAAATGTTTTCAAATGAGATTCTATCGACTTTTACTACTGGTTAAAACTAAAGTATGTATGTCTACCACTACTTTGAGGAAAGTCAAGGGCGGTTTTTTTTTTTTTTTTTTTTTTAATAAAAAGCTCGATATGGAATGTGAAAGCGTTCTTGTTTTTCTTCTAAAACATGATTTTGTTCATATTCTATTTTCTTTGTCCAATTTCAAATAAACGGTACGATAATCGAACAATAATATTAGAGTAAAAAAGCTAAATTTCGTGCAGCAATTAATTATAACGGAAATAATAATTACTTTCAGCACAAATCGCTTTTTGCACAAGTCAGCGTTTCAAAGTAGGGAAAAGGATTTTTAATTAGTTTTCCTCAAAGTATTTGACTGTCAAATTACTTTAATTATGATGCTTTTAGTGTTTTTTTTTCGTAATTTTATGTTTATATCCTGTTGACAACAGTTACGAACCTCAAAATTAAAAATATATATATAGATGAGTAAAATTTATTTATTTATCATCATTATTATTATCATCATTTTTTTTCATATGAAAAACCTGGTTTATTATTGTTAAAATATTTCATATTGAATTTTCCATGTTTCAATATGCTTCATTTTCGTGTTTTGGTGAGCGTATTTTAATTAAATAAGCCCAACACGCATTTAAGTTCACTTTCCCATTTCAGTTTTGAAAAAAAATCAAACGAAGACATGAAAGAAGTCTTAATATAAGATTGAAATATCCCAAAAATCAAAAACACGGTCAAAAATAAATTTAAAAAGCTGAAGCAAAGTTTTACCAGAAAATTGAAGGTAATTGAAGGGATATTACCATGGGTAAATGCGTCAATACTTCCGTTGATCTGTCTGTTTGCCCCCCTCCCCCCGGAATTTTTGTTGATAGAATAGTCTGATTCAGTGGTTGGAAGTAGCGCGCTACAAGTAGCGACGCTACTGTAGTAGCTACATTTTTTAGTAGTTTGTAGTGTAGCGCACTACTTTTCAAAAAAAGTAGTGTAGCGAGTAGTTCGATGCAATTAAAAGTAGTTTGTAGCGATTTCTGGAAACTACTTTTAAATAAAATTTAAAAAAAAAAAGAAGAAGAAGAAGAAGAAAGAAACGAGGTTTCAAACGAATCTGACTAGTGCAAGTCTTACGCGAGTAAAACTTGTACTAATCAGGTCCGGAAGACTCTAAAAAATACGAGTTGACGTCAGATTGACACCATACGTTCTATCTGTTTGACGCCATTAACTTGTTTAGCATCGACATTTTCACATTTCCCCAATATTCACATCGAATGGCATAGAAAGAATAAGCGATAACTGTTAATGTAGTACCGCGTTTCATGGGCACCCATATAGGGGGCAAGTGGGGGCTCAAGCCCCACCCCCCAACCTTTTAGAAATTAGAACTTCCTTGCTTTTAGTACTTTTTTTCTTCACAAAAATGTAAAAACATTTCTTCTCCAGCCATTATCAAATAAGTTATTAAAAATGTCAAATTTTAATAATTCTAATCTGTACTGAAATCAGTTTCCATGTGAACTTCTCCTGCTAAATAATGGGGAAAATATCTGCCCCCCTCCCCTAAAACTATGCAAAATGGCGCCTATGCTGCGTTTCTGTTTTCTGGCAGCTGAGAATGTCCCGTGGATGAACATTTTAGACGTCAATGAAATTATTGTGTCAATATCCACCTAGTATGGAAGCTACAGTAAATGTTATGGAAGAGGATGATATTGAACTGGCTTGGCCGGCTAACAACAAATATTACAGTGTTATAGAAATGTATGATCACGAAAATTTTTCCGTTTCTTGCAAATATGCTCTTTGAGAAATAGCTCTCGGTATCCATGTCAGATGTCATCTGCATATACGGTGGAATCTCAACTTACGCGAGGGATGCGTTCCAAGACTCCCAGCGTAGGTTGAAATTTCGCGTTGTGGAAAAGGCGGAAAAATGCGATTTTTTATGAGCATACCAATAATTTTGAAGCATTTGAAAACATCCCTCAAATGATTTTTACCCATTTCTTAACCTTCCATTACCAAATTTAAACATAGAGAACTGAAGCTTTACTGTATTTTTAAAAAAGCTATGTTATTGAATAAAAATACTGTTAGGTTGCACAAAAATCAAAAGGGAGATAATGGCATAAAATGAAACACTGCGGTACGTATAGTATGTAGCAATAAAAAAAGTGAAACACTACAATAATACTGTACAGTAGATATTGTAATTATATTCGATACACATTTTAGTTGTTCAAGCATATCGAAAATCTTTACATTTCTTTAGTTATCAGAGATTTCTATTTTTCCTTCCATTTTTAAACTTTAGATGAACAGCAGCTTATGTGAAATTATGTTTCATCAACTTCATATTTAGAATGAAAAAGATGCGAGTGGTGATTTGTAAATTAACAAAGCGATGTTTCGGTTGGGGAACTTCCGCTTTCAGTGAATCGGAAGCGAAAATTTATTCACAAAACTAATATTTAGTAGGCAGTAAAGAAGGTGATACTTAAGCCCCGTGATTCCCACTCGAAAGTTTTCGTGTAACGAGGTGAGGAATTCGCGTTAGCTCCAAAATTCAGTACTCGAGAAAAGCTCGCAAAATATCCATTTCGTTTAAATAGAATCGCGCTGTCGCGCGAGTCCATTGTAGTTTAAAATTTCACATTGAAGTGAAGTATGCATTCTTAGTTATGTTTCATGTTTCAGATGTCATCATATATATACTAGCGAATGATCGAGTAACGCTCTTGACGTTATCAACAATTAAACACACGCCACGACATGATAATTTGAAAATATTCTTTGGTAATGTTTGACATGCAGGGAAATGCTGTATTTCGACAAAGAGTAATTTCAGGCGAATGAAGAAACCAAAAAGTGGTCAACAAAATTAACGCTATCTACTGGAGTTTAGAGTTAATCCACTGGAGTTACGGTTACAATTTCAACTATCAAAATATCACCAAACAGGCAATGGCTTTGTTCAAAAGTAGAAGCAACTTTTGTTTTGATTGGGTGCTGGATATATTAACATGATAAAAGTCAATTATTAAATAATGTAAGTTTTTGAGGTTATTCGGTGAAATTGAAAAAATGCTTTTATTTCAGTTTATAAGTGGCGTAAGAAAGAAAATAGTGTTCTGGTCCGGACCTCTAGCTAGAAGCTCAAAATGAATTCATTAGTTCCAGCCAAAAAAAAAAGTTCCTATAAAATTAACTGATATAATGAAAATTAAAGTTTTTCTCTTTTGTTTAAAAGATGTTTTTCCTCATCTAAATCAATTTTATGTACATATATGTCTATATAAAATTTAAAACAAATTATGACTGCATCTATTTACATTTTCAAGTTGCCGAGTTGCACTTCTTGAATGAAATATTCACTGTCAGGAAAGGATTAAACATTTTAAGGTTGAATTCCTTCCACGTTTAAATCCTTTCTTGCAGCGAATATGCGTAAAAGTCGTTACAAATATTTGAATGACAAATTAGCTCAGCAAGCGAAGGAAAGAATAAATAATACTTGGTAATAAACCATGTTCAAATGGATTCAGTTTACTAACCTAAATCATTTTATGAATTTTTTCGTTCAATCCTCAAACGGTGTATAAGTGAATGCTTTTTATTGATTAACTTTTTTAAAAAATAACTAAAAAGTAGCGAAGTAGCGACTACTTTTTAAAAGTAGTTTGTAGTTGCTACATTTTGAAAAAAGTAGTTGTAGTTGTAGTTAACTACATTTATACTAAAGTAGTTGTAGTTGTAGTTCGCTACAAAAAAAATGTAGTTTTTCCGACCACTGGTCTGATTTGAACAAAGCATTATCACCATCATAATCAGGAAAGTTTTTCCCATATTTTATTTCTTGATTTGAAAAGCATTTCATTTAATTTTGAATCTTTCAAAATTCAGGAAAAAAGGAAAAAACATCCAAAAAGGCATTGTTACTACTATTTCTAGTGCCAATCCGACAATGATATCTCCTATAGTATACCTGAGTTACCACTACTTTTGAAATGGATTTCAAAAAAAAAATTAAATGCAATTCGCAAAAGAGCTGTTAAGCATAAAAAATATACGAGAATGCGTACCCATAAATTTCCTTTTGAATTCTTTTCTACTTTACGTTTAAAAGAATGCAACAGTATATATTAGACTGAAAAGGAAAAAAGGGCTGAGTTTGGAAGCTGTTCACCAGTTACACTGCGTGACTGGTCAGGTTGCGGTTGTGACGTCACTGGTACTTTTATAGTCAGCCAAAAGTCAGCCAAAGAAACCAAAGAAAAAGTTATTAAATTATTTGCATCTTTGTGACGAAAATATGAAAGAAACTTTTTTTTCCAACTGAATTTGATTAAAAAGATGAGAGAACAGAACACCATTTCTCATAGGCGTTGAAAAAATCCTTTTTTTTATTACAAAGGAAGTTCTGAAGCTTTTTCATTTTTTTGCATTACCTATTCTTGGCAGAAAATCGTTGCTTTAGTCCAACGATTCCATCCATTGCAACCCTAGAATTACTTCGTTGTTTTATCCCAGTTTGATTGTTTACAGTTTTGTGTTACGTTAGTCCAAAATCGTGTGAGGTATAGCTTGACTGTGAAAAGAAGGCGGATGACCTTAAAGCAAGAGCCTCATTTGTATCATTTGTGATAGGTTTTTTGGTATTATTTTTGAATATATAGGATTAGCGAGACCGTACCTCTTACTATTCGGTACTTTCTGACAGATTCTACCCATTACGAATGATAGAAATGATGTTTCGATTCAAGTCATCTATTCGTGGTCAAGCTTTAAACTACTCTACTGTGCTATATATTTACAATGTGTAACATATTTACGCTCTTAAGTTTTAAAATCGCATTTAATGTCTGCTGACTATGACTGTATGAACCTATCGTTTTTGAACATCTTAACTCTGAAACGTGTACGAGCGAGGACTTGTAGCTTTTAGGCCCCTTTTGAACCAATTCATTCTTCAAAGTTGCAACGTATTAAAGTGGAACGATTAAAGTACGCTAGAAAATTCGATATTAATCAAACTTTTAAAGTTAGCTAATGGATTAAAGTGATTACAGACTAGGAGGAACTGAAAGACATTTTGGCGAATTTGATGACAAGAATGTTATGCTTAGGTAAGCTTAAGGAATCGATTTTTTTTTGTAATGTCAGTAATGTTTAATATGTATTTATGATTACGCAGAATTCCTGAAACCATTTTGAAGTTATCTTTGTTATACATTGCTATGAAAATTATTTTCTTTTTTCATTTGTACAGTGGTAAAATGTCAGTTTTTCGTAGCATACATTTTAAAAAATTACTTTTAACTGTTAGTACTTTTAACTCTGTTAGTTTATTTTTCTGGTTTCTAAACAAATAAGAAGAGAAAACCAACTCATTGTGATATTGCAAATCCCTACATTGTAAATGTTTGCCATTAATAGACACAGAAAATATAATTCAATTATAGGACATAAATCAATACTTAACAAAAAAAAATGTTCTTTTAGCGTATTTGGTACAATTCTGTACTTTAGAGCCAGACTGGCTCAACTCTGAAGATTTTCCGTTTATTAGTGCATCGTACATAGAAGTCAATTCCACATCGTGCCAAGTGACACATGATTCTCTTTAAAAAATCCTTCTCAATTTCTTATCAAGGGTAAAAGAGCACGTACAGAATTTTGCTACTGATTAATTGCTGAATTAAAAATTCGTTCACCCGAAAAAAGGTGCAACTTTATTCTATTTTTTCTACGGAATTGAATAACTATTGAAGAGTGGATAAAATAGTGGACACAACAATATATTGCACATAATTACATTAATTTAAGTTACTTTAAGCTAAGCATGTTTAATTTTAACGAACGTTAAGTACTAATTAAGTATACTGTAAATTAATGAAGTGAATGAATAGAAAGCGTCCACTTTCTGCTTTGTTATGCGTTGGAAGTTTTATTCTTGTTTCGAGGCCACATTGTAATAATGAATTTACTGCGTCTAGTAGTTACTTGGCAATATCAGCTGTATTTACGTCATTTTGTTATATTTTATCATAAATAATACCTTCGCACGCGCTAATATTTCAAATCTATTTGTGGTACTTTATCGAAGTTTTTAACGCGCATTTGGATACTGCTTTTTGTAGATTTATAGTCTTCTGTGTTTTGCATTTAATATTGATTTGTTGGTTTTCTTCTTCAAAGTTTATAATACTTTGCATTATTTATTTACCGTCTGCGCTGTAGCTCGAATACGCTACCTTGCGGTGATTAATAATACTAAAGAAAAAGGTAAAACATTCCATTCCACGTGTTTTCTTTGCGGTAAATTACAGGCTTCAGACAGTTTATGGTGTAATGTAATTTCAGAAGAATAAAAAAGAAATCTTCCTACAAATACGATGAAAAATTATTGTCATTTACAAAGCGTCAAAGCAAGTTATAAGTTACGGCATACGTTTGTTTTACCTTTTTCATCCGCCATTAGGCAGTGGCTGCAGCGCCCCCCATAGTTTATTAAAGTTGCGAATAGAAGAGTTGAAATTTTTTGATGGAAGGCGAGTGTTGTTTCCTCACTCGTTGTTTAAAGATAATATAATTTATTTTGTTAGTTAAAAATCTAATTAGGTCTTTTTTATACATAAAAAGGAATAAGTTATAAATGCATTTATTTCCGCAAAAAAAACCTCTAATAAATTTTGAAGGAAATAATAAGGAATAAACATTATTTTTTCATTTCATATTTACGCATTGCAAATCGAATATTTTGAGGAAAAACTGGCATTGACTGTTTGAATTAAAAACGAAATAATTTTTATAACATTTGCTAGGTTTGTTTTAAAAATGGTGTAGAGTTTTATTTTGTTTATGTCTATACTTGATCGCTCTGGAAAAAAGGTTACGCATTAACGCATTATTTGAAATCCGCTTCTAAGGAACTCTCCATCGATTTCTCGTATTCCTTTCTTCTGTTTCCAACAACAATTCATCTTCTTCGAAAGAAAGTAATGGAAAAATAGTAATATTTCACTCCATTTCAAGTCAACACTAGAATCATTTTGAACAGCTATTTATCATTGAGCATTTCAACTCGGGGCAAAAGTTAAAAATTGTCTCATGCTTTTGAAATCGCTGACTCCGAGCCACTTTCTATTTCAAATGTTTACATAATATTAAGAACCATTATTTATAAAAAAAAAAAAAAAAGAAGAAAGTCCTTCTCGTTTTGAAAATGAAAGTAACTGTTTTTTACGTTTTATCAAAATAACTATTTATTTGCACTATTTAATTGGCATAACAACTAACAAAATATCGATTAGTTTTAATTTTATTGCTTTCGGTTTGGCTAAGAAAAATGTTTTAGCCGACAAAGAAGAAACATTCAGATTTTTTTTAGCTGATAATGAAAACAAGTCTATTGGGAAACTTTGTACTTAATTAATTGTTAAAACAAAGATATTAATGTTGGCAAAAATAACAATGAACGTTACATAAAGCCATGCCGCGGAAATGTCGCACCTGCCAATTAATGTTGGCAAAAAAACAATGAACGTTACATGAAGCCCTGCCGCGGAAATGTTGCACTTGCCAGTTAATGTTGGCAAAAATAACAATGAACGTTACATAAAGCCCTGCAGCGGAAATGTGGCACCTGCCAATTAATGTTGGCAAAAATAACAATGAACGTTACATAAACCCTGCCGCGGAAATGTTGCACTTGCCAATTATTTCAGAAACCAGTTCACTCCTGGGACGTACAATACGACCAACGGAAAATAGGATGTTTAATGAAATTAGTAGTTTTTGCTTCCCATCCCATTGAAACTAATTTTACATTCTAAATATCTGGTGTCACCTACTTTTTGTCGACACAAAATCCCTCCCCCCCCTGTTTTTCTGTTTCAACTATACCTTTTGACGTAATTAAGGGGGGGGGGGTGGAAATTTTAAATGTCGGCAAAAAGTAGGGTAAACCAAATATTGTCCAACCACGGATTGGATGGAATTTTCAAACGTCCAGATAAGACGAATCTAACTGAATGAGGGTGAAAATAAAAATTTGATGCCGGTATCCCGCTCATTTAAATGAGACTCTGCTTCTGCAAAAGCTGACATCCGTAAAAAATAATAGATTCGTCCATTTCCGGCTGTAAAACGGATGTTTGTCTTTCCATGCAATCCGTGGTCAGACAGTATCTTACCAACAGTGTCGGAAAAGTAACAATAAAAGTAGAAAACACCTTACGTTAAATTTTCATTTAATTCTTAAGAGCTGGCACCTGTAAGTGATTAAAAGGCATTTTTTCATCATTATTGTCTAAAACTCAGTCCGAAACAAACAAAAATGTGTCTAAAAGAATTTAGACTTCCCACTTTCACTCCAAAGATTCTCCAACATACCACAGGAAATGCACCTTTTTTTCTGAAAACCTTTTTGCTGAAAGAGCATTCCGCAATATCCTTTGACAAGAGCAGCGGAAACATTCTAAAGAACAACAGAATGTTACTTCAACGTCGCTTCAATGTCAGTTCCTGAAAACGAACGGTGTGGAAGAAGAACATTCACTACAAGGATTGAAATTCGGCTGATCAGATCTATACCTTAAACAATTCTTTTTCATTCGAACTTCCGTCTGGATCTTTTTGTTTTTCAAGAAAACAAGGTAATGGAATGTTTCCGAAAGTTTTACGATGTCCTAGGATTGTTGGAAAGTGCTTAAATTTCAATAACTGATCTTTTATATATGTGTGTTCTATCAGAACCGTAACCAGACATTTCTTTTGGGGAGGGATTTACCAAATACACTATATAATCACTTAAATTTGATTTCATGCAAATCCATTGATTTTTTTCTACAATAGGTGATTTGAAACAAATGCAAACAATGACGTATTTCTTTAACGAAGAAAAAAAACTGATGTGTACACTACATCCTTGTATTCCTGTTAAATAAATCAATATCTTCTTCTCTCGAAAGAATAGATCGGTGTACTGTGTACTCACATTCATTCAAGGTAATATTTCTTCGAATCGAAGCATTCGAATTAATACTTCTTAAATTGATACTTCTACTAATAAAAATATTTCCTAACAATAAAAATGTGGTAAATATAGAGTTTGCTTCTTACAAATTTGTAGTAATCAAATGTTTTAGCTTGAGTCAGGTTTTTGAAATCGGAAGGGAAATTCTGTATTTTTTGTTGAGAATTGATATTCACAATATGTTTAACCCACACTCAGTGGCACAACAGCCCGTGAGGGTCAAGACCTACTGTGCCCATCTCAGTCTTCCTGACCAAGGGCTCTGGAATGCTAGACAGATGTTCCCGTTAGGTGATCAACCGAACGCGGAAACCCCAAGGTGTAGTTTCCAAGTACACTTAGAACTCTTTTTATCGACCCACTGAAGAGATGAACTGCTGTGTTGACCTACACAATGCACTTTTACAACTAAAATAATTACTACAGGCACAATCCTAAGTTTACACCATTTCAACAATAATAATCTCTTTTTCAACTGAAATTGAAAAAAAAAAAAAAATTAAGAGTAAATAAAATATTAATATTTTGTAAAGCAAAAAAGTACGATAGAAAGCATTTTTTTGCAATGGTTTTGAAAAATTTCGGAGAGGGTTTGAAAACTCTAAAAATTCATGCTTCTATAATACGACCCTGCGTTGTATAGTTTATGAGAATTATCTGGTAGCTTACTTTAAGAGGGTAATTTTTCAGCTATTTTTAGAAATATAGATACATGATTAAATGAATAAACAGAGTCGAAGGGGAGGAGGGTGGGGTGAGGATTTACAAGGAAACGTGCACCAATGTTTTTCCTTTTTTGATTTTATTTGGAAATAATTTAGGCCTTTGGGGCAGAACGGTCTATATTTTAAAAAATTGTACGAGAGACGGATTCGCGCATTTAATTTTCATATAAGAATTTAAATATTCGTTTGAACGTTTTTTGATGACTTCATCTTGGTGACTTCATTTTTGTTTATTATTTATTTTGGAAAATATAACAATAAAGTAGAACTTCCTTTATCCAGACTAACATGGAAAAAAAATAATCCGGATAAACGAAAATCCGGATGATCCGGGAATATGGATTGTGGAGGACTTATGTTTTTAAGCAATCAAGTTAAATTTGCATATATTTTGCGAGTCGCTTATTTACTCGTGCTGTCTCTCACTTGCATACTTGCCGGCACAACATGCACGGTCCTTATATTTTAAGTCTATATTTAAAATTGTAAATAGTGAATAAAATAATTCTATTTTATACTAAGGTGTTCCTCTATAATTAAAAAGTTCGTGGCTGAAATGAACCCGTGACAGGACAATAAACGAAACACAATCTTAATTAAACAGGCTTTTCTTTTACCATATCAAAACTCATAGTATCTTTTCTTGCAAACACTTAATCATTTACAGTTCATCTGCAGTGGTGTCGGACTGACGCTTCAAGAGCACGCCATAATGTTTGTTAAATTAGTACTAAGCTTTATTGTACGTTCTACGCAGGAGTTGTACTTTCTTTTGAAACAAAAGTCGAATATTTGGTGTATTTATAGTTCCGTTCTTGCTATTATAATTTAAAATTATTGTTTAAGTACGTAAATGTTTTTTTTTAACCCCACAAATTTGATCCGGAAGAACTAAAGATCCGGATAATCGGGGACCGGATCAATAAAGTTTTAGTTTACTTCTTTAAACATTTAATTTTTTCTACAAAGTTGCTTGTCTTCTTGTATAACGTTGACTCTGATAGTCTCCGTAGCTTTTATCGGGCGCGGCGTTCTGATTTTTTAAACTAAACTTAATAAAGCTATTCCGCTATTGCTTATAAATCGACAATATTTTTTTTATTTCCTAAACTGAGCTTCATGTACGTAGCTCATTTTATTTTGAAAAGAAATTTGATGACTAAAAATACTTTCCATGTCGCCATTACATTTATATAAAACTAAAAAATTGAGAAGAGCCGTTTTCATAGAGCCATCAATTTCCTTCTCATCTTCTCTTGCAATTTTTGTTCCATTTCTATCGTGTCAAAGGCAACCCAAACAATCACCTCGGAGACATGAAAAGCCATTTTCTTTTCAGCCTTCTCGATAATTGAGTGTCATCCGTCATATGTTCTATTCCTTTTTTGTTTTCGAACATTTTAGGAAATTTTCTTCCCCGTGAATTCAGTTCACGGAAGAGAATGTGATTTGTTTAAAAGACATGTTGACAGTATAGCAAAATTTGCATTTTGACATTTGTTGAGGTTAACGTGGGATATACTTAAAAAAACTAAAATATATAAGAAATAAGCTGCTTTTTAACGCGGATTCGAATAGTTGTATCCTAAGCTCCTTTCTTCTAAGTGAATCTTCTTTCGTTCCATTTCCTGATATGTCACAGGTTTTATCAGAGCCAAAATTATTTAGAAGAAATCTGTCCCCTATTGTTCTTGATGTTAGAACTCATTACATAAAGACCCAATCTCAGATTCCATGTTACGGCCTCTGATAGTACTTTCTTCTTTGGTATTGAGAGGGTTTCTTATTGGCTCGAATATCGAAGAGGATAAGCTCATCAGAAATCCTCTCAAGATCAAAGCTGTAGGGATAATCAAGTCTGAGATGGATACCCTATCGAGTGATAAAGATGACCAAGATAATTACATTACATATTTTGTTTTGTATTGATTTATACTACAGTAAGCTCCCGATTATCCACAGATTAGGGTGGCACGGTAACCGTGGACATGAGAATCAGCGGAAAATCCGTGAATTATGTAAAAAACAAAAGTAATGTATGCAATAGCTAAAAACAGTCATACACTTGCATACATTTAAACTACAGCTAAATCCATAACAGTGTATGTAAAAGCACAAAAAAAAAAGGATCACTCGTTATTATAAAGGAATCGCGCACATATGCGAGAAAATCCTGAAAGATTTACTGAAACAGATCAAGCTAGGTTCCACCAAAAACGTGTAAGGGAGAGAGGAATGTTTTCTAACAGATTGGTCTGGTCACTCATTTACAAGCGTAAGTTGTGTAGATCTAAAGCAGTAAGTAGTTTTGATTAAAAACTATTAGGATTCAACTAGTCAGGTTTCGGTAACCGCGGATTTTACGGGAACTTTACTGTATATTCAAACCAAAAATATGTAATAGTCTGAAAAATTTTGTGTAGAGCACGGTCTGCACAGAAAGTAATTTGATTACTGAACGAAAATGTGACCATTGATAAGGTTTTTGATGATCATAAACTATTGGTAGAAAAGTAAGTATTTAAAATGTATCGCACAAGCCAATAAGTCAAGTGAGCAAATTCACATCTTTCAATATTCTCTGAAAAAACTATTTAAGATGAGAAAGAAGTCTAAAATTTACGAACAAATATTTGGAAGTTAAGCTTTCGCTTGTTTTTCTTCACGGATTAGAAAGCCATTTCGACAGGTCCAATTTGCGGCTTTACTCTAAGGCACTTCCGCTAATTAACTTTGATACTTCTGTTGTATTAGTCCCAATTAAGGTGTCAATTAAGGTCCCAATTAAAATTTCAATGCGTCAAATAGAGCAAAGCTTCTTCAATATTATACTTTTGTTACTTTAAAAAAAATGCTTTGTGATTTTCTGTAGTGGTTGTCAGATTTTTCCTTACTTTTACCAAAGGAAAAAAAAAAGTGCTCAAATATTTTTCACTAGATCAATTGTTTATAAATTCAACTATCGAATTCACAGTAAAAAGTTTGCTTTCAGAGCACATGAAGGTTGTTAGTTGCATGAATTTTTTACTAATCATGACTTTTCTTTACATCCAATTAAAGAACAAAACAATGCTAGTAAAATACAAACCATCAAACAGTAATGCTACTTTAACAGCTCCCTATTTTTTAAAGCAAATTTTTGCAACAGTATTTGGACCTTTCAGTGTAAAACAACTTCACGTACATTGTACAGGAAATAATTAGTTTCAATTTTTCCACTCTGCAAAAGGAGATTAAACTCTGTTATTGCGTCATTTAAGAGTTTGAAATACTTCAGACAATATCTTTAAGCGACATAATGGGAGTAAATAAAGATTAGAGTTAGTACACTGATACAAGAAAGCATGCCAGTAAAATAATGTCATTAGTGCTATATATAAAAAAAAATGAAGAGAGTCTAGTTCGTTTCGCATGGGGGAGGGGGGGTATTTCCCTGAAAATATTGAAGGTTTAAGATATTTATTGTATTCAGTTCTCATACGAACTAGACTGAGCATTAAGCAGTAAGCCCCCCCCCCCAGCCAGGGTTAAAGCAGGAATATACTGAAGCCGGGTTATCCCATTCAGAGATTGCAGTTTCGTCCTTGTCATCAGTCTGGAATTAATATTAACCGAGTTGGAGGCAGATGTCGTCCTCTTACAGCTCAGAGTGCCAACAAAAGGTGCGGTAACTTACTGTTTAATACCCAAGCTTTGCCTTCAAACTTCGAGTTTATCCGCACCCTGTCTGTGGATTCTCGCTGGTCAGATAAATTTACTTTTATCGATTAGTTTGTTGGCACTCTCAATGAGATGACACCTGCATCCAGTTCGGTTATTTCATCTTCCAGACAAATGAGTTCATAACAAGGACATAACTTCTGTCTCTGGTTGAAATAATCGGATGTCGGTACAGTGAACTCGCGCTACAACGCCATTCGACTTACGCGAAATGGCTATAACGCGAGTTTTTTTGCGAGAACGAATTCTATTGCTAACGCGAATTACTCTCCCACGGAATATAAATTCATCACTCTTTTTTTGTTTACCCTCTTCTTCTGACGAGTTTTCTGACGCGCATGCTGTATCAGGGAAAGACTGATAACAATCTGATCGTGCATCATAAATCATCATCTTCATATTTTACGTTATAAATATAATTACTGTACCTACTGTAAAGTACTATAAAAGTGCTACATTTTGTTATTACTGAGTAATGTATGCACCGTACTGTTTTATTTTATGTCTCTTTCTCCCATTGAGCATTGATTTTAAGCATCGTAATAACTTTTTATGTTGAATAATACAGATTTCTTAAAATACAATAAAAGTTCACTTCTTTATGTAAGAAACGGTATTATATGTTTAAGAAATGGCTTAAAACAGTTTGAAGGATGTTTACAATTACAAATGTCAAAAAAAAAAAATAAATAAATAAATAAATAAATAAAAATAAGTGTATTTAATAAAAATTCGTTTTCCTACCCTTTTTCCACAGCGCGAAATTTCGACTTACGCGAGGGATCTTGGAACTCAGCCTTCGCGTAAGTCGAGACTCGACTGTACATTGCATGTATTCTGAGGGTTGGAGTAAGTTATGGGCTGCCGAACACGAAAGTGTCTCTGACCATAATCACGTTATCTGGAAGCATGCTAAACTCTCCCCCCTTTTTTTGTATGTGTTTTAAACAATAGTGTTTTTCATTTTTTCTAGTAATACAGAGGCATTATAATTTCACCACGCTCTAAAAGTACACTGCTTGACAATTGCTAAGGAACGAGTGATTTATGCAAATTTGTACCTCAACCACCTGGCCAATGGAAATAAATTCAAATTCAGATGGCGTGGTAGACCAAGACTCGTTATCTGTATAAAAGACTGCATACACGCCCAAGATTCGTTCGAAAATTCACGCTGTTTGGTTTTTAACAAAAATAGTGTTGGATATTAAAAAAGTTTTTTCTCTGAAATTCTGTTTGGTTTTTGAAATACTTAAGAGTAAAATGTCAGCAAGACATTATTTGAGTATCTACGATCGTGGACAAGCGGTTGGACGACTCGAAGCAGGTCAAAGTGTCACCACTGTGACTGCTGCAATGGGTGTATAAAAAAGTGCCATCTCCCGATTAAAGACGGCCGCTGAAGGTGGAAATATTTTGAAAAAGCATGCAGGGGGTCGTGATAGGAAAACCACAGCTTCAGAGGACCGCTAT
This sequence comes from Uloborus diversus, assembly GCF_026930045.1. Classification (NCBI taxonomy): domain Eukaryota; kingdom Metazoa; phylum Arthropoda; class Arachnida; order Araneae; family Uloboridae; genus Uloborus; species Uloborus diversus. The sequence continues at coordinate 8,219,927 of NW_026557765.1, forward strand.
GTAGCCCTCGTGGCAAAAAGGAGCAGAAATTTCACTCTTGGACACATAGCTGCAAATCTAACAACCGCTACCGGTACGCATGTTTCTGCAAGAACCATCTCACGGCGAGTACATAATGTCGGTTTGTATGCAAGGAAGCCCGTACGTTGCATCCAAGTTCAACCACGCCATCGTCGAGAGAGATTACGCTGGTGTAAGGAACATGTTGGTGGGATTACCAAAATTGCTCTAGAGTGATGTTCTCTGACGAATCTCGTTTCAGTGTGACAAGTGATTATGGTCACCAACTACTGTGGAGAGAACGTGGAACACGTTATGCACAAAAATTTGTTTGCGGATGTGATCGGTACGGCCCAGGCGTCATGGTGTGGGCAGGCATCATGCACAATGGCAGAACACCGCTTCACATTTTTGAATAAGAAAGCGATACGTCGCAAATGTATTGCAGTTATGTTATGCTGGACCATGTTCGTCTTTTTAGGGGAGCTGTAGGTTCAGATTTTCTCATTACGGACGACAATACACGGCCACACTGGAGCACTGAAGTTTCAGACACAATGCAAAAGTGGAAACATTCTCCGTATGCAGTGGCAAGCTTACTTTCCCGACTCGAATCCAATTGAACTTGCCTGGGAGGCTCTTAGCACACGTGTTGCGCGAAGAACCGTCCTTCCCAGAACAGTACAAGAACTCAAATCCGCATTGAGAGAGGAGTGGGAAAACATCCCCCAAGCCCTCCTCGATAATTAGTGGGGAGTATGGAAAACAGATGTGAATTGTGCATCGGTGTCCCTGGTAATCATACATCATATTAAGGTACTCATGTCTCCATCATTCTGACCTAGATCATTTTTTTGTGGTTGTATGAAAATCATCTAAGTAGGATTATATTTTTATTTTTCAAGTTTTTACTTCATTGATGTAGTAATATCTGTATTATTTTGTACTCATAATAAAGGCACATCCTCCCTACTAACTATATATTTCGTTCTGTTTCTTTAATCTTTATCGATTCTTAACTATTCCAAGAAACGTAATTGTTCCTTAGCAATTGTCAAGCAGTGTAGAATTCCGTCATTTCTTCACTGCAACTTTCATTTCAATACTGATAGTCGTTGAGTTTATACTTGACCAACTTAAGAAGTTTTTGTCTCTGCTTCTGACAAATTCATTGTAAAATTTCTGCTGATCAACTCTGTCGCGATTGCAAGTAACTTCTTGTGTAAAATTTGGACACTAATTCCTTTCACTTCCCGATGAGTCACCTTCTTTTTTTTTCAATTACGTGAAAGCTTATTTGTCTTCGGGCTACTTAAGAGGGACCAAGTTTATTGAAATTACAAAACGAGTTCTTACAGAGTTCTTATTAGGTTATAACAAATTGAACTGCTTAAAGAAAAAAATCTTAAATTTCCTCCGTACAGAAGCATTAGATACTGTCATTATAAATGATTTCCACTCTAATTATTTTTACAAAAATAATCTTACAACTCATATCTCACTTCTATTCCTGGATTTTTCCTATAAATGCACGTTAATGACTTCATAAATGGGAAATCAATTTGCGCAATCGCGTAGCGAATTTTTTTGCAACCCATCCGGACCGGAATTTCTTTTATGATGTGTATGTTAACATTTGTACTAGTTCATTTTCCATCTCATCAATCTCTGTGTCCTGGAGTAATTAACAACCAGAGCACACAACTGGAACCCATTAATACCCGGAAGCATTACCATTTCCGAAGGGTCCTAGAGGCTATTTTCTTTGCGATAATTAGAATCCGTTAATCATCCCCACTCTGTTCCATATAACAACTTTGAAACAATAACAAATCTTTCCTCCTTTTATGCGCCATTACTGAGCTGATTAATAAAAGAATTCTGGGCTTTGTTCGGGTTACGTCGAATTTTAAGTCTTATACTATACGATCTTTTATTGTAGAAGATCAGGTTTCTAAAATTCATGACTTAAATGAAATTGATGTCTATGTAATCTTTCTATTTTGTTAAAACAGAAAGCGATAGCAAATCATTCTTGTAATAAATAGGTTTCTTTTAGAAAAACTATTTAGTTTTCCTTTTTAGAGAGCAAGAAGGAACTATTTGTTAGTTCTGTTAGCTCACACACACAGAAATATTCTTGACATTTTTTACCGATGTATGAAAGAAGTGTATATATTTTATGGCTTTAATGAAATTAATGTGAAAGTAACCTTGCTATTTTGTATTTCAATACTGGAAACAATGATGTCACTGATGATGTGTTTTCTTGAGAAAGCTATTTGGAATAAATAAATACTTTTGTGCTGAACAGTAAAGAAAGAAAGAAAACCAACGTTAAAAATAGCACAAATTTGCCTATTACAGCAGACACGTGTTTCGGCGTTACAGGGAACGTCTTTTTCAATGCAAAATGTCTTTTCATCCATAAGCTCATTACTTTTTGCATTGAAAAAGGCGTTCCCTGTAACGCCGAAACACGTGTCTGCTGTAATTAGCAAATTTGTGCTATTTTTAACGTTGATTTTCTTACTTTAAAGCTATTTAGGGTTTCGTATAATAACTATAGATAATTTAAACCTAGAAGGTCTTCTATTTTTTTGTTTATAATATTAAAGTAAGTGTTTGGTCAGCTTTGCCGTAACAAGCCGTACCCTTTGGAAAGTTCAAAAAAAAAAAAAAAAAAAAAAAGAGCATTATTGAACAGATTTACAAATTTGAAAGTAAAAATTAATTATAAATTGATTTTGAAATATTATTACAAATACTCTGGCTAGGCATAAAATTTATAATTATTTAATTGGCGGTCTCTAAAACACTTCATTTATTGAGTATTTTACTCTTTTCTGTGGATATGATGTGGAGGTCTTTTTTTGTGCTGGTTTTGCAAATCGTGTCTGTATCAAGAGAGAAAAATACAATTCAATCAGAATGTTGAGTGTGAAAATAAAAATAAGGCAGAAATAAATAATGCAATTCAGAAATGCATTACTTTCAATAAGATAATTAACATTAAGAATTTCACTGAAATGCATATTTTAGAATAATAACGTTCGTGAGAAATACAGGATATATTTTAAAGCTTTTGTCAGTTGAGTAAGATATAATGTTATCAGAAAACATTTTTACTGCCCTCCAGTTATATGTTCCTAACTGATACCATTCAAAAACATTAAGTTAAAAGTTTTTTTTAGTATTTCAGCGTTAATGAGACCATGTTTTGGAAAACATTGTAGTATGTAATAATCAAATGCTTATTTAAAACAAGTTTTACAGTAATATCTACATAACTGCATTGACAGTGTGTCTTAAAGTCTTTTTATTAGTTTTCACTGAGAGATTATAGTTTCTCATCAAGACAGAATCTACAAAACAATCTGGTATTGTAAAACGATTTACAAACAACCTATCTTCAATCTATTATTTAAGTATACTAAAATGTGTATTCTATATTAAAACATTTTAGACTTTCTATTTCTTCACCTATTTCAAAATTAGCTGCAGAAGCCTTTTGTTACTTAGATTTATCGATGGTCCCCTAAATGAATGGTGACTCGATTTTTTTGAAAAGGGACACCTGGAGCTTACTTTTTATGTGACAAAACTTACAGATGAATTGAATCGGCAGGTTTAAAAAGGGAATAAAGATCAAAAATGTCAAATTTTTTTTGCAATCTAAAATATCTCCTAGCTCCAATCTACTTGTGGGTGGTGAGAAATAAACAAAAAACATTCCCTAGAGAGAGTCATAGAGCATCGAATTTAGCGTCAGGTGTAAGAAGGAAACAAATCCTGGATTTATTTCCTTCTTAGAATTGGTTCGCTAGGTTGCAGCACGAGTAGTTAACCAATTGAGAAAATGATTTTAAATGTTTATTATATGATCGTTCGTTGTTGGTTTACAAAATGTTTTTTTTTAATGTGTAAAAGTCTATATCGTTATTTCCATCAAATTATGATTAATTTATTATTAACTTATTTACAACAATGTCATTGGGAGGTTCCGATGACATCTGAACCTCCCGATGTGTGAGTGGGGGTTGAGTGGGTGCCTTCCGTTAAGTGTCTGAAGTTTGTGGTTTCCCACAACGGAAGAGAGACATTCGTAGTATTGATAAAACGGTGACATTCGCAATTTACAACGTTTACTTTACTGGAGAAAAAAAACTCTACAAGTTTTTCTTTCGAATTTTCAATGTGTGAATCTTTCGTGATGCCACAGATATCTAGTCTTTAATTATAGTTTCACTCACGTAGCATGTCACGATCCATGGTCGTTCGTTTTCCACCAAGATGAGACCCCTCCCCATTATCGGACAGACATTCACTATTTTTTGAATAACTAGAATCCTTGTCGTTGGAATGGACGCATTTCTGACGACGAGAACTGCCTTGTTCGATGGCCCCAGCACTCTCCGGACCATGCGAAATTTTTATAGAATTACAAAAATTGTGTGCTCGTGTTTCCTATGCCATGTGATTTACAAGACTTAGCCATAAGATCACAATAACATTTGATGCCATTGATCGTTACATGTTACAGAGAGAGAAACAAAAATTAAACTTTAGACTTGATGTCTTCCGCATCCATCACGAAAGATTCACGTATCGAGCATTTGTGAAACAAAACTTGTAGAGTTTCTATCTCTAGTGAAGTCAACTTTGTTGCTACATTGATAATATGTCTGTTTTTTTTATTTGCTTTTATTTTTTTCTTTCCGGAGGGAGCTATGACACACCCTGCATTTAAATTTAGTTTTATTTCTATTCTAATATATTCCAGGAGTTTTTAATTACGAGAAAAGCTCATCATAACCTCACCCTAAGAAATTATCCGTTATGTTCGTTTTGTTTCTTATCTCTAAAGCAGAATCTGATGCTATGCATCTCTTTTAGTAGGACTGAAAACGAAGGGGGAATTGTGTGTGTGTGTGTGTGGGGGGGGGGTATACTTTTCCGTTAAAGGTACCTCACTTAGTGTGGCGACAATATAAAAAATGTCTAAAACAATTGGCGATATCTACAAGCATAATGGTGACCCTGGAATTAAAAAATTAAAGTTGTTTAATGTCGCCAACTTCGAAATTTTTAGTTTGTAAATGCGCTAAATAAATTCAAACTACAAAAAAAAAAAAAAAAGTTTCAAGTGAATATCTGTAATGGAAAATTACCGATTTTGAAAGCATTTCTAGGTTGCAAATGACGAGGCTGTTTGAACATAAACGTAGTTAGGTATGTCAGCATATTGAAATTTCAAGCTTTTCTGCAAAAACAGAAAAAAATCCGATAGATTGATAAAAGTCTACTCATTTTCAAACATAATTTTTGCTTAAGTTTTTGAATAACTACCCATATTGTTTAGTCCTAGCCTAATTAAATTAAAAATTTCTTTCCCTTTAAACATTTCCCTACAAACTCTCAAATTCAGCTATTGCGTTTAATACCAACTTTATTAGAACTTGTAAATGGTGGAAAATGTCGATGCATAATAATGAAATAATTTCAAAAAAGAGGGATCAAAAAATTTTTTAGTCTCGATTTAGTCTTTCTGCGATAAAATAACATGTAAATAAAAAAAATACGGATTTTAATCCAATCTCAATTCATGAAATATTATATTCATATAAGCAAGAAAGTTAAGCATAATAAGGCTATTTTTTCCTTAGTCAGCCTTATGCCCTACAACATTTTTTTTAATCCCCGTTTCTTTTTGTACAGCACAATGTTTTTTTTTTAAATATGCTGACTGCTTTTTTTGAATTTACTTATCCGTGTCACTTCTAATATTTACACTAGAAGTGACTTCTATTACTAAGTCAGTATCTGTTGATACGCAAAGCGAGTCACAAGTTATTAATTTCCCTTTTTCTTTGTACAGTATTCTGTTTTTTATTGAAAGACCAAAATATGCTGTCTTCTTTGGAATTTTAACCTACCTGTGTCACTTCTAATATATAATTTAGAAACGACTTATATTGCTAAATGCCATAGGTAAAAATATCAGTAGAAAAAATATTGCGCGTGAAAAAATATTGAGAAGGAAACCCTGCAATTTCTCAGTTCTTGGTGGCATAATCGAGATGTATTTCATGCTTTCATTACAGAACCAGGTAATGCATTTTGTTTGCAACAAATACTAGATGATCCTCAAATCTATCCAACTACGTACATAACATATACAGAAACTTATATGACTGATGAATACTGATACATGAAAAGATGGGTAAAAATCAATGAAAAGTAATCATTACAGAAAAGAAATAGTGGAAGACCGCTACAGATGGAAATATAAAATCGAAGGAAAGTTCGAGATTCTGCAGCCCACGGGAATACCACCTCGTGAGAAAATTATTCCCATGTTTCTACTTTTTTATTTCTGTTTTTTTTTTAGTTTTTGTTTTTATTGATCTTTGTTTCCTAGATTCGGTTTTTCAAATATGTTTTGTTATTTATTAGAATGCAGTCTCGTTTCTTTTGAAAAATTTTCTTTATGACTTTTCAACTATGGTGTTTTTACTGAACTGTAATACTAAACAAGCAAATTGTACTTTAAAAAAGGTTTTTTTTTTTGGCAATGATCTTGTTTTTAAGTAGTTGTTTTGCTGCAGTTCAATAGTTGCATTGTTTTGTTCTCGGCAAATTTATTCTATTTATTCTTTTTAGCTGATTATGAAAAGTTTAAAACCACCGTTCTAAGTGAATGATCATAATTTGAAAACTGTTTCAAGAAAAAAATAAATATAGATATTCTGGCTCAACAGGACTGTCAGAGCATCTTTTCTGAACTTGTATGGCATTGATGAAGAAACAAACTATTTCACTTTGAAGTTTGTTAATAAATGCTGATTACATTAGAATTAAGGATTAGTCTTCAGCTTTTGTTTAATGTTAACGGTTCGGCAACTCTTATAGCGCTCACTATTGCTTATTAATTTTCCGTCGCAACTTCCAGCCCCTCGCCCCTAATTTTAGTGCATACCACTTTACACGCTTTAAGGGGTCACAGTACCTTTCAATCATTTTCTTTAAATTTAAGTAAATTTTATATTTCTTTGAAACCATAACATGCACACTTATTTCTTAACCAATACTTTATTTTCAAAATTTAAAAATATTGCCTACTTTTTTAAAAAATTCTAAAAATTGAAGAAAATTTTAATTTTTTCAAATCCCTAAGGCTTTTTTATTTTTGAACGAATTAAAAAAATTTTTTTTTTGCTAAACGATCACTATAATCATGTCTAAAAGTCTGGGCATTCATTTGCTTATGAGCTTATTAGAAAATTATCTGTGATTAATTATGTAAAAAATTGAATTAAAAAAAATGTTTTTTAAAGGTTTAACATGCTCTAAACATTTGAGTAATTAATAAAATGCTTATCCAATGCACAGTTTTGTCAAATATGTTATCCCAATTGCAAATGGTATTACTTTAAAGCTGTATCTTTAATAGAAAAAAATCCTGAGGGATTCTAATGACATGAAAACACAAAAAAACCCATTATCTAGAAAAAGCAGTTTCAAGTTTTTCTTTTGCATGAGAACACATAGAGATCATCGCCTAAAATCACTCATAACATTTTAAATATTTGAACTAAAGCAATGAAAATTTTCCCTGTGTTCAGAAAAAATTTTAGTTTTGAAATAAGCAATACAAATTTTTTTGATCGTTTCATCATTTTTGAGGTACTGTAACCAATTAAAAAAAACATTTCCTGATCAAGATGAGTTTTATCACGTGGGATTGAATTTACGCGATTCACACCTTTCTTGACATTTCAACGACAAAAATTTAACATTTGCGAAAAAATTAAGGACATTTCATTGTTTTTTTACATGGTATATTTTTTTTAAAATACAAATGGTAGTTGTAGTATATTTTCAAAGTAGGCTAATGTGGAGCAAAGTGAAATAGTTAAGATAACTGAGCTTTTTCAAACTGAGCAAATTGGAAATTTATTTTGGAAACATTTTTTATTTTTGGCAGTAAAATTGTTCCTTCAAAAAATAGGGGAAATTTTTCTTTCTTTTTTTTCATGGGGCTAAGTGAAAAATGAATTTTTTTCGAATGAAATACTTTCTATTTGACTGTGATAAATATTTTTGAACAAATTAATGAGCAAATAAAAAAGTTAATATATAATGAAAAATAAATAAGTGATTGAATAAGAAAATAAGTGAATGAAAGAATTAATAAGAGATTTATTAAATGAAGAAATGCAAACAAATTAGATAATAAATGAATACGTAAGTGATTTAGTAAAAGATTGAATGAGTAAACGAAATGAACTCATTTCACTTTGCCCCATCCACTTGACAATTATTAAACTTGATTATTAACTTGAAAACTATTAAAAATACAAATGAGCTACATATTAATGAATACCGCACCGAATATTTGACGATCCCAATTAATATTTAAAATGTTAATAACAAGAACTTTATCACTTGATAATCTAAAATAACTTTAAAATTGCAACAAAATATTACAATGTGAGTATCAATTTTTGAGAATTCTTGTATTATCATAAGGGAGTCTTAATTTTCAGGGGTAAGTTTTTCTTGACTGCAATAAATTACATATGTCACTACTGTTTTAAAATATTACTTGGTAAGTGGTGCTAAAAGCGAAGTAAACCTTTTTCAATTTCACTTTGCCCTGCTATTTCACTTTTCCCCACACTCCCCTACTTGGTCAAACATGTTTTGAACTGTTGTTTAAAATATGTGTTCAGGCAGCGATTTCTTAATGGCAGGTGAGATAAAATTGGAGCTCGACGTTTTGAGCGCATTTTGATCCTAATTTTCCCCTTTCATACAAAAATGTCTTGCATTTTGATATCAAAGTAGACTGGCTCATTTCAACGCCGTTAAAAGTTTTATTATTGAAACTGTACAAGGAGTCCTATTGAACGAAAAACGATACGTTTCAAGCTTTTTAACCCATTTAATGTGAAATCATACAAATATTAAACGAGCTGATGTGTGCATCACATGACTTCCTTTTACTGCAATTTAATGTCATTTCCCCATTACTGGCAATTTTCATGTGATTCAATAGTTTACTCTCTAAATATCACCAACAGTGGCCAAATTGTAACAGATTATTTAAAAAAAAAAAAAAAACACCCCAAATTTGTCGCCAAGTTGGCGAAAAAACTTGGCCACCAAAATACTGGCGATATATCGCCAAGTGTCTGCCAAATTATAACCCCAATTGTGTTTACATCGAAATTAACAATGATTTCCCCCCCAAAAAGGGGCAAAAGACCCCTTTAGAAACACCCGAATGCAAACAAAAGAGGTGCACAACTAGACCCCACTAGGAGTCTACGTACCAAATTTCAACTTTCTAAGACTTACCGTTCTTGAGTTACGCGACATATATCCGCACATACATACATACATACAGACGTCACAAGAAAATTTGTTGTAATTAACTCGGGAATCGTCATTATAGATATTTCGCGTGTCTATACGGTTTTAGGCACTTATTCATGTGTGATCGAGTCAAAAAAAAAAAAAAAAACCTCAATATTCATTCGGGGGTGAGTAAAATAGAAATTAAGGTCAATTTTTAAATGAATTTTTTTCGCGAACACAATACTTCCTTTTTTGTAAAAGGAAGTAAAAATAAAATAAAATTTAGTTATAAAGCGCAAGAGAAAAATATTTTTTATGCGAAAAATACCTCTTCATTGTTGGTGTTTAAACCGTGATTGCAACTATAGTACTTTCTTCAAAGAGCATAAAATCAAAAGAAGACCGCTCCGAAAACGAATTGTTTAATGACTTTCTTTGATCACACGTGGATTTTTCTGATATCAAATTATTTATCAATCCAAGTTTATCTAACATCAGTACCATAAATTTTATCAAAGAAAATATCGTCGTCATTATCCAGTTAAATGGGGTGTATCCAAGTGAATTTAGAAATTGTTATTTGACGTTAAAATTTACTTTTATTTTACCTCATAAGCGTAGTTCACTATTAAAGTATTACAGCATCATTCCTTGCAGCATTTATTTCTTTTTGTAAACATTAAAAGCGCAGGGGGAATAAATTCTGCTGAAAAATAAATGCCATCGTGAGATAATAATGATAAAATATATCGTAAAAAGAGCTTACGAAGAGGAAGAGAACCTAGTAAAAATTTTATTCAGCGTGCATGACGGAAAATTTACAGCGGGATGACTCAAAAGATACATCTGATGGAGCTTCTGGTATGGGTTAAGGGAATATTGCAGGTCGTAAAAGGTGTATCTTTCCTTAATTTTCAACAACGCGTGTTTTTCTCAGTTAATTTTGTTTTGTTTTTTGTTGTAACGATGTTCAATTTCAGATTGAGTTTATTACTCTGAATAGCATAATGGCATCATCGTTAAATATCTGAATTCAGTGTTATTGGTAAAAATTATTGGTCAAGAAAGCTATTAAGAACAGTTTTATTTAAAAATATTTTTATGTATGTATCATTGCATGTAAATGAAATTTATGCAAGTGTTTTAACCATTAAATGGCAATGCTTTAAGTATTTCAAACTTTGCGCAATGATTATTTTTTGCCCTCATTCTGCAAATAGTTGCAATTCATTTATTGTTAATTAGAATCACAGTAAGGTGAAATTCATGCTAGTATTGTTTGTACATTGTGCATCTATTTCGCTTCTAAGTTCGAGTTGAATTAAGTACTTTTGTGTTTAATGTGCAAAATGAACACACATTATTGTTATATATATTTTGTTTGAGTATAATAGAATCATTTTTTGTAGCTATGATTACAAATATAATGTCCAAAATTTTATGCTTTCGTTGGAAATTTCAGACATGAAAGGAAAAAGAGAAAAAGGGAAAAGTGAGGCAAAATAAAATGGTAAAATACTTAAATCTGCTTGACGCGTCTCGTATCTGGAAACATTTTAACTGCATCATTAAACATATAGTTGATTCTAATCAGGAAAAAATTTACTGTGAGGATAAAGGTAAATGAGTATACAAATCATTTTATGAAATTTGGTATTGATATTGTTGGCATTTTGTGGCATTTAAATGATAACTTTTGTTGCAACAAATATTAAATCTGTTGTTACAAACATTTCAAATATTACGAGCTAATGATGCTCCGCACAATATTTATTTAATTTTAGGCATGTTTTGACTTTACTATGATATTCAATTTCTCAAAGGTATACAGAATAAAGTGTAACAGTTTACTTTATTTGTTCATATATTTATAATTTTTTAACGCATTTGGTGATTTATTCTTTAGTAATTGTAACAAGTTCAATTATTTTTCTTTTTAATCACTATCAGTGATTTATTCGTACAACTATTTGTTCATTTATCAAATAACTTTATTTATTTTTTTTCATTTCTTCACGCATTTGTTCATTTATTAGTTTTTTTCATTCACTAGTGGTACCCGCACGGTTTTGCCCGTTATAGAAAATTAAAAGGTCTTTTGGTTCGCCTGCAAATTTAAAAATATTGTATAATGAATTTTCTTGCCAATTGGCTTGTGCCCATGTTACGGTTCCACGTTATGATAATTTCGTAATTTACTCATCTATCTTATGATAATTTTGTTCTTAAAATTGGAAAAGAAAAAGAACCACACCGAATTTTCGAAAAAATCGCTTCGAGGTGCACACCCCTATGTTACAAACTAACTTTATGCCAAATTTCATGAAAATCGGCCGAACGATATAGGCGCTATGCGCGTCACAGAGATCCTGACAGAGAGAGATCCTGACAGTCAGAGAGAGATCCGGACTTCAGACTTTCTGACCGGAGAGAGACTTTCAGCTTTATTATTAGTAAAGATGGTTTTTAACTCGTTCAAATGGAATATTTCATTAGAAAAATAGTTCAGATATCACTTATTTGATGGTACAAATTTGCTGCTGAAAATGAAAAAAAAAAAAAAAAATCAATTGAAATTCACTGTTTCTTAATCTATATATATAAAAATGAATGTTTGTCTGTATGTCATCAATGAACTCAAAAACTACCCGGCAGATTTGACTGAAACTTTCACCGTTTGTTATTTTTGGTACTTTTGGGAATGTTTATAGACCAGTTCGAAAAAAATCCGATCGATAGTTCCTTTTTTATTCCAATTTAAGTCACAATCCATTGGATAAATACGAATAAAATTATCGACTGCAGAAATTAATTCGCGTGAAAGATCTCATTGATAAGATGTTAGCTGTTGCCATTTTTCTTGAGTTTGAACAAATAAATTCTTTCTTTATTGTTTTATGGCTTTTCATGCAACGGGGGGATTTAAAACTTTTTCTATTTGATATTTTTAGAGATTGATTGATCTTGCAAACTGCGTGAGTACAAAATTTGAGTATAGTCACGGCTTCACTCGATACCTGGACCAATTATTATGAAAATTGCTATATGTATGTATTTTTCCACGGAGAAGGTGCATAATATGTTCATTGAAGCCACTCGCCACCAGGTGGCACTGCAGAGTAGCAACTTCTGCCCCGTTTAACCGATTGTCATGAAAATCAGTATAATGATGTATTTTTTTGTTGGCGTAGCAACGCGCGTAGGGTACAGCTAATGTTATATAAGTAAGAAAAAGTATCTATTTTTTTATTCTGAAAAATGTAAGTTTTTCAGAATAAAAAAATAGATACTTAGAATAGAATCCTTCCTTTTTACGTTTCCCCGCATTCTCCTACAGCACAATCGAGATACTTGTGTGAAAGAGATAAAACCATAGACTACACTTCTTGAAGAGTGTAATGTTTTTAAACTCATGTTTAACGATCCAGAAGATAGCTTAAAGTTTATTAGTGGTATTTTCTCGTTAGCAAAGAAAAGTTATCTTGCCTAAAAGAGGCAATAAATGCCTCTGCAGTGGTTTAGAGTTATTTTTTGAAGAGTTCTAAAGGTCTTAAAATGACAGTTTTTACAATAAATAAATAAATAAAAATTGCGGTTTATTTTATGTAATGTATGAAGAGTTCCCTAGTAGAAAACTTTGTCACATAAACGTTATAAAATGGTTGCTAACGTTGTGACAAAAATTTCAAAACGTTTATGAAACGGTTAAACATTTGTTGTGCAACCTGGGCTGTTATATTACTGTTCTATTACTTCGGCCTCGAAGCTTTATTGCAAACTAAGAAAGAGCTTTAAAACATAAAGTATATTATATGAGTATAAAGCATGAGTGTGGAAGTCTTAAAGAACGGATAAAATTATTAATTTAAACCAATGATAGCAACATGATTATATTTCATGAAATTTGCAACACCGAACCTACATTATTATTTTATTAAAGTACAGAAAATTAAACATATTTTTAAACAGAATGCTATAAGTTTTGATGCCTAAAAATGTTCTTGAAATGAAAGAACTGGAAATGTGAAAATATCGGAAACATTATAAGCTCTTCGTAATATACAGTACAGTATATTATGTTGATTTAAAACCGCACATAAGTCAAAAAAAAAAAAAAAAAAAACCAAGAAGACTTTAAAATTGCTTTGATTTTTGAAACTTTGTTTTTTTTTTTTGTTTTACTGTGGTTTCATTCCATTCGTTTTTTGTTTTTGTAAGTTATGGGTATCAGAAGCATCTAAAATGTATTGTGTATATCTTTAGGGTAGGTTAGAGATGGGAAGGGGTTCAATCCTCCCCCTCCAAAAAAATGGGGGAAAATGGGGAAATGTTTCCGTTTTTTTTCGAAGGGTTTTATTTTCACTCGGTCAAATATGAAAATTTTGAAATTTCTAGCACGAACACTTACATTTCAATTCTTTTTTTTATGTAAATATTTTTTTATATACCGTATTCCACATGAAAGCATTTAACTGTGATAACGCAAGTTTTACGATAATTTAATTTACCTATGCAACTTTGTCCTATTTGGTACTTTTTTCTTTCAACACTATATGTTTGCACAGATAGAAAATATTTAGGGAATCAATACCATTGATTATTAAATGTTCAAATTGATACTTAAAAATATTTTAATTTAATATGTGCGTGTGTGTGGGTGTACATATACACTCATATACATCAATGTGTGTAACAAACTTTCCTTTTTATGGCAGCCATTTTGTAAAATCTCATTAAGTACAAATAAAAAAAAAAGAGAAAAATGGGGAAAAAACGCGTCAAGGTTTGCTTTTACAATTTACATTAATCACATCTTAATCAAAATTAATGATTGAATGATGATTTGACTAATTTAGATCATTTTTGGTGTTTTGAACAAAGAAAGATTCTGACTAATTTTTTTAATAGTAATATTTTCATTTCTATTTCTGTTATAAAAACAGCATGGATTGCATGCGTCTTTAAATGTTTAGTTTTCTGTGTTGTCAAAGAAAATGTAACTCTTAAATATATTTTATCAGTAAAAATTCAATTTTTCCGTTTTTCCCCAAAGTTTGTTCAGAAAACCCCCGAAAAAAAAAGATTTATTTTCCACTGCTTTAAATTTTCAGGAAATTTTTAAACTTTAGGGTCTATGTTTCTCTTACATTTGAGAGTGAAACTTCATTCTTATTTTTTTATTTATTTTATTTATTTATTTTTTTTTTGCGTGAAATATGCTCATCTCTCAAATGTATTTTCCCCTAGTTTAAAGGAAATATTAATTTCATTTTCTGCTATTTCTTTCAGGAAAATATCCGGAAAAAATATGTCTCGGAAATTGCAATTATTTTCTTATAATTTGAGACATTAAGTGTGTTTTTAGTTCCTCTTCACATTCGGTTTTATTGATTTTCTCATTAAACAAGCATAAAATCAATTGGATAAAAGCAACTAAAACAATAAATCTTCATTTCAGCTGTAACGCCAGTTAAGTGGCTTCTCAAGTTTTTCTCCCTGCTTTTCAATTTTTTTCTTGTTTTGAAGTAAAAGAACTGGCAGCGGGACATTCGATTGTTATGCTAATGGAAATTTATAGCTAAGAATTGGGTTCTTATCGAAGCTGTTAGGAAAATGGTAATTAATCTTTATAATTCATAATCAAGGATTTTTTTTAAAACTTTCTATTATATGTCACTCGAATAATATAAAAAAAAAAAAAAAAAAAAAAAAAAAAAAAGATGCCATCTTCTTCATTTTTCTTACTTTTAAATGTCAAAAATAGGAAGAAAGGTAATTAACTAGAAATTTAATACAGCCAGGGGCGCCCCGAAGTTACATTTTTGGATGGGTAGAATTTGTTGATTTGCAGGATGGACTTAAAATTTTGCCGAATGATGATAATTTTGTCAAATGGAATTCCAAATTTTTCTGAATGATGATAATTTTGTTGAATAGAACTCCAAATTTTACCGAATGATGATAACTTTGCCAAATGGAATTACAAATTTTGCTGAATGATGATAATTTTGTTGAATGGAATTACAAATTTTGCTGAATGATGATAATTTTGTTGAATGGAACTCCAATTTTTTCCGAATGATGATAATTTTGCCAAATGGAATTCCAAATTTTGCCGAATGATGATAATTTTGCTGAATGGAACTCCAAATTTCACTGAATGATGATAGTTTTTGTCGAATAGATCACCAAATTTTGCCAAATTGCCAGACAAAATTTGCCGAACAAGGAAATTTTTGGAAGGTCACTGTGACCTCCCATAACCTCCCATCAAAGTACACCTGACTGCAGCTCATGATGTTTATATCATGAAATATTTTTACAAGGACTAAGATGATAAATTCAATCAAAACTTGCCACACAAAGTGACCATAAGAAAAATACTTTCAGGTAAAACTGCCAGAAAAGCTAAGTTTTTTCTATGGTTACAAATGTTCAATGAGGGATCCTTTTTTTACTCGAGAACTGTATCTTCTTTACTAATAATAAATTTGAAAGTCTGGATGTCTAGGTGTCTGGATGTCTGGATCGCGGTGACGCGCATAGTGCCTAGACCGTTCTGCCGGTTTTCGTGAAATTTGGCACAAAATTAGTTTGTAGCATGGGGCTGTGAAACTCGAAGCGATTTTTGAAAATTATATTTTGTTCTTTTTCTTTTCCAATTTTAAGGAAATTTTACCCAGCAAATTATCATAACATGGACGAGTAAATTACCACAACACGGACGAGCAAATGACCATCTGCGACCATGGGCGAGCAAATTAATGCATCGAATTGGCGAGAAATTCATCATCCATTATTTGTAAATATACAGGTGAACCAAATGACCTTTTAATTTTTCTTCTACGGGCAAAGCCGTGAGGGTGCCACTTGTTTATAATTAACTTCGCTCCCTATAATATGTGGAAGCACTTATTGGCTGAAATGTGCCCTTGAAGATTCTATGGAGCTATCTACACAGAGTCTTTTACGCAACCCCGTGAAGAGAAATCATAAGTCGCGTGGTTCGAACTGAATTACAAATTAAACATCAGTCGTGTAATAAAATGTTCACACATTGATATTTGTAACTGAAAAAAAAAAAGAAAAGAAAAGCCTTGGTACAATTTCCATTAATTTCGTGTGAAAATTCCTTAATGCGTGTGAAAGTTTTGAAAACACACATTTTTAAAAAGCGATTATTTTGTACTAACTCTGCACATTCAAGTCAATGAGGTACTTCTTAAAGAGCTAATACTTTCGACACATGTTGAAAATAAAATTTCAAACACATACCTGGGTTTTCGGAATAAATTGTTCTGCTATTACTTACAAATTTTGCTATAAAATTACCTCAGCTTATTTAAATATTTCCATGCACTGCGAAGTCTGAACCAAGTATGGCGGGGCATGAGTTGAAAATAAAACCTCCATTGTCTTTCTTCAAAGCGTTTTTCCTAAGAAATATATAAAACTTGAATTCTCTGAAATTTGCGATCAGTTAAAAAATATATTTAAGTTTTATTTAAACGAGCTGATGTGTGCATCACATGACTTCCTTATACTCCAATTTTAATGTCATTTTCCCATTATTGGCAGTTTTAATGTGATTCAATAGTTTACTCTCTAAACATCACCAACAGTGGCCAAATTAAAACCAGATATTTAAAAAAAAAAGAAACAAAATCGCCAAATTTGTCGGCAAAACAAGTTGGCGACAAAACATGGCGACCAGAAGACTGGTGATATATCGCCAAGTGTCCGCCAAATTATAACACCACTTGAGTTTACATCGAAATTAACAATGATCCCCCCCCCCCAAAGGTGCTAAAGAACCCCTTTGAAGAATCCGAATGCAACCAAAAAATGAGGTGCAGAATTAGACCCCACTAGGAGTCTACGTGCCAAATTTCAACTTTCTATGACTTACCATTCTGGAGTTATGTGACATATATACGCACATCCATACGTACATACACACGTCACGAGAAAACTCGTTGTTTTTTCCTCGGGAACCGTCAAAATGGTTATTTCGCGTGTCTATACGTTCTTAGGCTCTTATCCATGTGTGGTCAAGTAAAAAAAAATCATTCAGGAGTGAGCAAAATGGAAATTAAGGTCGATTTTTGAGTGAAAATTTTTTTTCGAATACAATACTTCCTTTTTTTGTAAAAGGAAGTAAAAATGATACTATTATTATTAAAATGTTATTTTATGAAGTATTTCAACTGTCCAAAGTTGTGCAAATGACAATCTCATGGCGTTATTGTTCAAAGAACTACCAAGTTAAACTGTTTGTTAAAGCTCGTGTAAAGAGTATTAAATGTGATGGAGAAGTTGCGTTACATCTCACAAAGATGAAACCTGGATAAAAACCATTTTAAGAAGTAAAGTTTAATTAAAGTTCTGTCTTTTATCACCGAAACGTTCGTGGGCACAAGTATAGAAATTCTCATCATGAGAGAAATTTAAAATCCTTAGTGGAAGTTGCTTGACATGAATAAAATGAAATATTTCGCTTTTGCACCCAGTGAGAATATAAAATTTTAATTACCTGCGCGAAAGCTTTCAGAGTATTTGAAAGCTTTTATGACACGTTATTACAAATCTAGTAAAAACGAGCTTGTGTGAATAATAAATCCTTAAAATTCTTTACTTTAGGGGAAATAAATATTGAAATTTTTGATATTTTTTATGAACTGACAGTTGTTTATTCTGCAACTCTTTGTCAATTTCTAACTTGATTTTTAGCTGGAAGTATAGGTGAACAAAGGTTGTAGAAACGCTGCAAATAAGTAGAGATACTTTTTTTTTCTCTTTGAATAGTAAAAAAGAACTTTGATGTAGGCTAGTTTTTCGTACTACTGATGTACTGGTTGAACATAAAATAAACCATACAATCAAGGCTAAAAAAAAAGAAACAGTATTAGATGTCGATTTTATTCAACACAAAGTTTTCCGTCAATGTTTTTTACTTCCTTTTTCAAAAAAGAAAATATTGTATCCGCAAAAAAATTTTCACTCGAAATATGGCCTTAATTTCCATTTTGCTTACCTCCGGAATAATGTTGAGTTTTTTTTTTCAACCCGACCACACGTATAAACACACGAAATATTCATTTTGACGTTCCCCGAATTAATTACAACGACTTTTCTCGTGACGTCCGTATGCATGTATGTGCGTATGTATGTCGCATAGCTCAAGAACGGTATGTCCTAGAAAGTTGAAATTTGGTACGTAGACCCCTAGTGGGGTCTAGTTGTGCACCTCTCCTTTTGGTTGCATTCGGGTGTTTCTAAAGGGGGGTTTTGACCCTTTTTGGGGGGAAATCATTGTTATTTCGATGTAAACTCAAGTGGTGTAACAATTTGGCGAACACGGCGATATATCACCAGTCTTTTGGTCGCCAAGTTTTTTCGCCAACTTGGCGACAAATTTGGCGGACTTTTTTTAAAAAATCTGGTTTCAATTTGACCATCGTTGGTGATGTTTAGAGAGTAAAATTATGAATCATATTAAAATTGCCAATAATGGAGAAATGACAACGGTTGTAAAAGTATACTAGGTCGTTTGGAGAAGTGTTTCAACGTAAAGCTGGTGTATGGGGACAAATTGCATACTACTTAATTAGATCATTCCCTATTTTTCTCTGTTATGGAATATTACATGATTTTAAAAAATATTTATTCAGTTTTAACACTTTTCCCACTTTTGCTGAGCACAGCTATAACAATTTCGTGATTTATGACTGAAATTTAGAATAATAAATGTTATATCAAAAAAAAAAAAAAAAAAGAAATCGCAATT
Source organism: Uloborus diversus (assembly GCF_026930045.1). NCBI lineage: Eukaryota > Metazoa > Arthropoda > Arachnida > Araneae > Uloboridae > Uloborus > Uloborus diversus. The sequence goes on from NW_026557765.1 coordinate 8,239,077, forward strand.
CTTAAATACCAGCATATTAATTTGAATGCTTACCTAGTTGTGTGATCAAAATTGTGGCAGCTGTATCGACAAGGAACTCATACCACATCATGTTTCCAACTACTCTGCAGTCTCTGATGGTCTTTATATTTTAAATTATCCTACAGAGGAAGAGTTATCTTTACTAATAATAAAGCTGAAAGTCTCTCTGTCTGGATGTCCGGAGGATGTCTGGATCTCTGTGACGCGCATAGCGCCTAGACCGTTCCGCCGATTTTCATGAAATTTGGCACAAAGTTAGTTTGTAGCATGGGGGTGTGCACCTCGAAGCGATTTTTTGAAAGTTCGTTGTGGTTCTTTTTCTATTTCAATTTTAAGAACAAAACTATCATTAGATGGACGAGTAAATTACGAAATTATCATAACATGGAACTGTATAATGGGCACAAGCCAATTGGCGAGATACGAAATTATCATAACGTGAAACCGTAACATGAGCACAAGCCAATTTGCGAGAAAACTTACCATACATTGTTTATAAATATACAGGCGAACCAAAAGACCTTTTAATTTTTCTATTACGGGCAAAGCCGTGCGGGTACCACTAGCTTTTAATTTACTTCGCTCCCTACATTTTGTGGAAGCTTTTAATGGCTGAAATGTGTCCTGGAAGGTTTTTTATAGTGCTATCAACAACAGTGTCGTTTACGCAACCCCGTGAAGAGATAATGCTGTAGCCATAGCTAATACTATTTAAACATACCATAAGATATGATTCTATTGAGGATACGACACCAACCGACCAACTTTGATTTCTTTCTTTTGGTGCTTAATTGCACAGGTATATTTTGATGAGGACTACAATCTGTGTGCCTTGCCTCCCTTACGCATGATATATATTTTTATTACACATAATGAACAACACATGAAAGAATTTACATACAAAGAAATGAAAGTACAACCGGAGCGAGGGTGGGAGTCGAACCTATCGCCTCAAGTGCGCCAATGTCAAGCAGTCAATCAGACCGCTCGGCCACTCAGGCCCCAACTTTGATTTAGTGAGTTACATTATACTGTCAAACTTCTCTTCATGATGTTGCTATTTGGTCAGTATCATTTTCTTTACTTATAATAAAGCTGAAAGTCTACCTGGAACTCTGTCTGGATGTCTGGATCTCTGTGACGAGCATAGAGCCTAGACCGTTCGGCACGATTTTCATGAGATTAGGACAAAGTTAGTTTGTAGAGCATGGGGGTGTGCACCTCGAAGCGATTTTTCAAAAAATTCGATTTTGTTCTTTTTCTATTCAAATTTTAAGAAAATTTTACCGAGAAAATTATCACAACGTGGAATAGTAAATTACGGATCTATCATACTCTTGAACCGTAACATGGGCGAGCCATTTAACATAGCTAATTGGCGAGAAATTCATCATTCATTATTTGTAAATATACAGGCGAACCAAATGACCTTTTAATTTTTTTACTACGGGCAAAGCCGTGCGGGTACCACTAGTTTTAAATAAACTCATAAATGTATTTTTTGAAACAGATTAAGAAGAATCGAGAGAATATCATCTGAAATCTTAAGTATCATATCAAAACTTAATTTACTACTGTTAGCTCAAATTTCTTTCAGCATGAAATAATGCTTTCAAACTTATTCTGTACCTTCTATACTTCTTAAAGTGAACTATAAATTTAACACACCGTCTAATACTTCACTTCAACGATAGCCATTAATTTTCACTTTCTTTTCTAATGCAGTTAATAAGGCAACAAGAGTCTTTTTAAAAAGGTGCACTAAGACTCAAAACCTAAAAACCGTAACACTTTCTCAAATCGGATGTATCTGCTAAAAGAGTTATGCGAAGGGAATTAATGTTACGATCCTATTATATAAGGTAAACTGAAAGAGCGTAAAGAGGCTGAGCAAATCAAAATTTTCTATGTACGCAGTAGATTTATTATATTGATCTTACGTGTAGCAGAGGAAATTCTAAGCCATATTTTGAAAATAATCGCCTATTTTTCAAGAAAGATTCTTACAGAAATGACATTTATTCGCTTATCTGACTTGAAGGTTTACGGCTCAGAGAGCTAAGAGTTTTAGACAGGGTGGTAATCTATGGCGAAAATTTGTGGAAATGGGAACCAGTATTGTTTGGCTGAAGGGCTCTAATTTGGCGGATAAAATTTTCACTTTGAGAATAATAAGAGGAAATGAAGCTAAGACGTTATCTTAAAGTAGGTTTATGATTTTAATATATTTTTGAAAGCAAATATATCGTTTCACCAGGAAAAGATCTAAAATTTTACGAGTCAGTTGCACTGACACAATTAAGAGCTTTGATGTTTTCAAGTGATGGAAAATATCATCACATGGCGTTCCATGCTTTCTATCGTTTTCATGTCTTTTAAACTTTTGTATAAAATATTCCTATCATCAGTTCATTTATCAGTTCGTAAGAAAAAGTCAATCTATGCGTGTAGTTATGTCCCAACAGAATTGGTATTTGGAAAGTTACGATTTGCCACATTGGTATATTTCTTCAATCATTGCATTTCAAACTTAATTGCTGAAGTATTTTTATTTAGTTCGTGTGGATAATGCATGCTAACAATGAGGCACATCCATGATGATCTCAATAGAAATCTTCCAACGAAATCAATTTAACTTTTGTCAATTGACTTTTTCAATCAATTTCACTTTTTTTTCGTTACTTAAATCGACAAATGCATAATTTATCTTTGGTACGAGATATTTACTCTTGATTGTTATATAGTTTCAAAATATAGCTGAAGCATTGCATTTTATTCCTGTAAGATAAATTATAATATAGGGTATTTTTATGTTTTGAGAACCTGATCTGGTTAACTAGTATGCTAAACTCGTAAAAATGATTTTATACGGAAAAGAAGACAAACAGCTGATGTTTTTAAAGAGATAAAAATGTAAAGTAAAATTTAAATGTTTCTGTTTTAAATGATTAATTTCTTCAATGTCATTCAGGATATTTTTGAGACAGTCCGTAAAATTTGTAGCTTATTTGGCTTAGAAAAAAAATCAGAAGTCGTAGTGATGCATTCCTGTTGGTGAGGACATCACCTAGAATTTATGCTCTTTAATGTTTTAAAATATATTTTGGGGAGAAGGGAGCCTTTGCTAATTTAGCTATTCAATAAAATCAGTATATATAGAAATGCAAGTTTTATTCTTTGAACATCATCAAGAAGAGCAAATGTGAAAAAATTGTGTTTGCCCGGTTTTAAAGATTGTTTCAGGCATCGATTATTTTGACTGCACTGCATGAGTCGATTTCGAAAGTTTTATTGAACTCTCTCCCTTATCTCCACGGGTATGTTGGAAAGAGCTTGACGAATGGTGTTCTTCTAATGATTGGGTGTTCCTGGAATTAGTTGTTTATCTAACTACCAACCGGCACGACCTTGAGGGTCACAGATTTGGACAAAATTCTAAATATAGGTTAATTCCTACTAGGTATGACCCCAGGTAAAACGGTTTGACTGCATAGGCCCTAGTTCGGCCGCAACGGGTGTCTAAAGTTGATAACTTGGACCAGAAATGTAATAGAGTTTCCATTAGAATTTCCGTTTTTACACCTTTTTCAGCAATTGTACTGCAGTACGAATCATTTGCATGCACGTATTTTGAATTAATTACTTTTAATATTTTTAAGAAGTGGTTCTCAAATTTAAATTGGATACTACTTTAAACTTCAAAACCGTGTTTGCCAAAAAACCATAATTACAGAATATTTATCGTTTACAGATGAAGCTAATTATTTTTGTCTTATATCAATTGTCTGCTAATAAAAAGTATTTATCGTTTGCTAATAAAAAATATTTAGTTTAATTGAATGTTTATCGTCTGCTATCAAAGATATTCCACAATGATAAGCAAAAAATGGAAGTGAAGGTAAAAATCCGATTTATTGCACATAGCACATAAAAAAAAAATCGTGTTGACTTTTCAAGTAACTTAAATAATGCCCACAAATAAATAGTTGTTACCCCTTCCACTCGTTGTACTAACAAAAGACGCCAAATTTGTTGGGAGAACGAGCATTGTGTCGAAGTCTGAAACTCCTACGGAAACGCTATTGCATTGTTAAGGCCAAACTAACCACTTTGGACCCTCGTTGAAGCCAAAATAGGACCTATGCAGTCAAACCGCTGTACCTGAGCACACATCTACTGGGAATGAACCTTTATTTAGAATTTTGTCCAAATCCGTGACCATTAAGGTCGTGCCGTTTGGTCGTAAGAAACAATCGATACTTAGCCAGAATTTCATGACCACGGTGTGCAATCTTGAAACGGGCATTGAAAAATCACCTTGATGGAAAAAGTGCTTGGCGTCTTCTACTCCAAGATGGCGACTGACTGAATCAAACTGGTTATACTCTTCCTCTCGGATTAGTTTATCCTCACCATCCTCGGAACAGCGCTTCCATCCGAAACGTAAAAACTAAACTAAACAAGTAGCTATGCCTCACCCCGCATAATATAATAAATATGAACTGTTGAAAAGTTATCCGGACTGGATCAAAGGTACCTTGAATAAATGTATCGCACGTATTTACTTTCTTTCCTTTAACTGCTAGTCATTTCTAAGTGTAGCATCCTAAAGTCAAAACATTACAAGGTATTTTAAATTTGAAATCCGAACAAAATTAGTGCACAAAAGTATGGTATTTTCTTTGTACTTTAAGTAAATGATTGGTACATTTTAAGCATTTCTTATACGAATTTTCCTGTTTACTTCATGTATTTTAATAAAAAAATGGTTGTCAGACATATTCTAAAGAAATATTTTTTTCTCTATGATAAAATACTAATTTTCCTACAACTGCTAGATCATAGTTGTTTTGCAGCCTTAAACATTGTATATTTATTAAAACTTCCTAATTCAAAAATGGTTCAGTGACAACGGATATTTTCTTTTTTCTAAAAGCGCTAATTAGTCGCTGTTCGATAACCAATTTCCGAAAACCCTGAAGATGTTATAATTGTATCCTTCCTTTTTCTTCTCCTCACTCAGAAGCATCAAAAATATCTCGCACATAAGTAAAGATAATTTATTTTTAATGAGCACGAGACGCTTTCAGTATTATAAGAGTGAAAGCGATTAAAAATTGCGACATTAGATAATGAAGTGAAGGTAACTTACTACATTTAGAAACTGAGGACGAACGAAGAATTAAGTAGAAGATAATGGGCTAAACTGATAAGAGAGTAGATTACGAAAATAAATTTGGAGCAAAGCAGATATGATTAATGTAAAATTAAGAAGAGGAAAACACAAATACCGAAGCAATGGAAATGGTTCAGGAATGCTACAGAGATATATTTTATCGAAGCTTGGGGGGTAAGGGGGGTGTAAATGAAATAGATCAATTTGACACTCGACATTAAGTTATGCACCAGGAAAATGATTGAGTTGATAGATGATAAGTCGGTTTCAAACTCACTGTTGATAGTGTCGTGTATTCTTTTAGGTGAAATTACTTTATAATCAAACTAAACTGCTTAATGTGAAGTTAAAAAGGTTTGAAATTTATGTAGGTAGATCTTGAGTCGAGCTTCAGGTCGTTGAAGGTCAGAAATTCGAGCCCCATGCCTGTTTAAAGAGTGATTAGAAGTGATTAAATTTTTGTCCTTTATTAACTTTTACGGCAGTGTAAGGAAACATGCAATTTTTTTAAGCAGAAAACGTAAAAAGTTCTTTACGAAAATTAATATTCTGATGCCTTAATAATATGGAAAAATATTATTTGTAAAATATTCGTCTTAGATAATTTATAAAATAATTTTGAATTTTTCAGACACATGTGCCTAACATGGTTCTTTAATGCTAAAAAATTTAGTGATGACAGGTTTTATCGTGACAAAAATAGAAAAGGGTATTAGTAGTAGGGGAGACCGGGGTTAATTGTTACATTTCTTTTCAATATTTTTTTACGCTAAACTATTTAAATTATTTACACGTATGAAACTTTAAAATGCATCTAGACTGTTTATCATTCATAACATATTTTTTAAAAAATGATTAGAAGCCACTTCAAAATATTTCAAGGTCTTGGAATAGATGTAGATTGTAACAACTTACCCCACCACGGGGCATGTTGTTACAGTATATGGGGTTAGTTGTTACATGAGATATATTTTAGTGATGAAATGAAGTTTACATATTTTCTGGTCTATTCTGTTAAATTTTAAAAATACTTAACCACGTTAAAAATCAAAAACTTTTTGGGTTTACCAATTTATTTTATTAATGCCTTATTCTAATAAAATATCATTATCATTGTCCGAATTACAATTTTCACAAGCATATAATTTATCAAACATAGCACATCGGTCATGTGCACATTTGTTAAAATTACGACATTGAAGCCGTTTAGTTGTTTTTTTTTTTGGATTCTGAGTACAGTTTAAAGCACTTAATGCAGAACCAGTCTTCATCATCTTCATCCGATGGACGCACTGTATGGACGCAACTTTTTGCATTTTTTTTTTTTTTTTTTGCCTTTGTGTCTGTTGATTTCTTTTCTGTTAGACACAATTTCCTTTTCACGGATTTTTGTTTCCCAGCTTCGATTTGCAAAACATTTTTTACTGGTGCATCTATTAAAGTGGCGCTGAGCTATGGTTTCCGCTTGCGAATCGTCTTCACTTTTGCACTCCTGCAGCGTTGGAGAAAGACCTAGCATTCAAATAATACATTATTTATTATTATTATCATTGTTGTTATTATTGTTATTATTTATTCAACCATACATATTAATAATAAATTAATCATAGAATGAAAGAGATCAGAATTATTACTTTTATTACTATTGTCATCCAAATACAGTACTTTATATGAATTAAATCATGCAATAAAACAGATCAGAAATAAAGCTTACCACCACTAGCATTTTCATCTTACTACAGAATCTCTCTAGTGTCATGAAATTATTCGGCTGCCTTTCGTAATGAATCACCTGCAATTACTTCTTTAGCCACATCTAAGTATGTTTCTTTAGGTGTTTTGCTCCTACCCGTTTTGTTTTTTATAGTCCCCCGTCATATCATATTTAAAAAGAAAACATAACATTAAATTAAAACTTGCATGGGGCAAGTTGTTACTTGTAACAACTAACCCCAACAAAATTGTAACAACTTGCCCCATACGACGCCACTTTAGTTCTTGGCACATATTACTGGTATTATATCTTTGTACAAAACTTTTAAATATGTTAGCACTTACCTAAAAATGTAGGCTTTCACGTGGTACAGAAATAAATTCGTTATCTGCAACGGCTTCGTCACAAATAAAAAAAATAACAGCGGAAAGAAAAATTACTTCCAGACTCAAAAAACCGTTTTCCCTGAGCACTCTCCATGCTACTGACTGCAAGCACTCCAGTGATTGTCAGGGAATACAGATGTGTGAGCACTATCATCTACTGCAAGGAAAGTCAGTTTCTCCTGACGGTTATTTTTAAATTCGAATGTAACAACTTACCCCGTGTAACAACTAACCCCGGTCTCTCCTACACAGTAATTGATCACTGAAAATTAATCAGTTACCACTGACGTCTGAGGTTTATGCAAATAGTGAGTTGGGAAAACGTAATAAGTACTATTGTCGAAAAGCAGTAGACAAATAACGAGCTAGTCGAGAAGAATGGGTTCCAATTCAAGTTGCCTGGATATTTGGGAAACGAACTTTGTTAAGCCTTTCTGAACTAAATTTGCTTTAAAAAGTCAAGTTTTTTCTAACTATTTCAGCAAAATATTTTCACCTTTAGCCATAAAACAGTATACTTAACGTCATTTTTCCTTAGTATATAAAGAACTGCATTTCAGAGCAGAAATTCCTAAATTATTCAATTGGCAATAGTAGGTTATTAGGATTGACACTCATTTTGTTTTCTGGTGTCACGTTCATTTTGAAATAGTAGGATATTGGGACTGACATTCATTTTGATTTCATATCTGGTGTCACATTCATTTGGTAATCGTTGGATGTCGGGATTGACAAACATTTTGTTTTCATACCTGATGGCACATTCAGTAGTTTTTGATTGGAATTATTTGGTCTAAAATTGCTAATAGTATAATCCTTGCAAGATATGATTTCCACTTTTGTCTGAAGTGATTTTTTAAAAATAAAATTGAAAGTTTTTTTCAATCTGGTGAAGTAAAAAATCTTGGGAGGATAGTTATTTAAAAAAAAATTGTTTGGCCAAATTTTCTTTGTTTGTCAACACCGATCTATAATTGAAAGTAAATAGAGCTTCTACAAGGTTTATTTTTCTTGAATTGAGATGCTGTTCAAGTTAGGAAACCACTACTAAGTAGCTTTTAAAATGTTTATAACTGTTAAATTCCGTTAATTTATTTCGCAAACCTTTTTTAGTAATTGATGTTGGCTCAATCATTTGCTATTTTCTCCTATACTGAATTAAGTCTCCCATCTCATAAAAAAAACACATCCAGCAGACAACATCCAGCCCGTTGCATTAATTTGAATTTGGACGTCTCGAATACAAATAATGTTTTTCGCAATCACTACTTGCGATAGAAAATTAATCGTTGGGTATCTTGTTCCTACGAATGGAATGGTAACGTAGACGAAACTCGTACCATCCTACTACAACTGGTGATTTTCTAGAATAGATAATAGGAGGCATATCCATAAAAAAGAAACTGTAATTAGGATGTGGTTTATAAAGATATCGAAATTTGTCCACTTTGCACTCGTACACTTATCATAAAGATCATGTTTACAGTGTATTACAGTACGTTGTTATTTTTATTTCTTATGTGGGAAGTAGTTATCTAGAAATTTTGTATGAAAGAATTTTTGCTCTCAAGTTCATCTATGCAGGTGGTTTTTTTCTAAAAAAAAAAAAAAAAAAAAACGTAATTTCACACAAAAACCCCGTTTTTAATGTGAAATGTACTTGAATTAAGCTTTAAAAAATGAATGAACTCAACCCACAGACGATTTGTAATCATGACGACGAAAACTAGTTTGTCTAAATCAATATTAAAAACCAAGAACTAGACTTTTTCTTCGTCGCTATGGTAGCATGAAAAATCAAATTAACATCAACTACGGTCAAGTGAGGAAAGTAAGGAATTCATGATTGTTGAAAAAAAGGAGAGGGAGAGAGGAAAGGTGACTATTTCCTTTTTTGTTGAAGAAAATATTATACATTAGATAACCATTGAAAATTGTAAGATAGCTTTTGTATAGATACCTATTGACAAAGAAAACTGAAATACAATTTAGATACAAATGTGCAACATTTTAAGTAGCTACCAAAAATATTGCAAGAATTATAAGTCAATCTTCTTTGAAAATTGCGCAGATAGCAGTACCATTCCAGCAGTTTATTGACGTACAATTGTATTTTTATAAAAATTCTCTTTCGAGCAAGTCTTTCCTTATATTCGTAGCAACTTTAACTTAATTTTAAGTATCGGAAAACGATGTCTGAGAAGACAAATGCAGTTAGAATGTCAAACCGAAAAGTTAATCGTTAAAATTACTTTAAGCTTAATATCTTTATGAGATTTACTGCGTAACTTAAATATTTAAAATTTAAATAGTAAATTTCAAAGTTTTAAAGAACTACTTATCAAAACTGTACAGGCGTCCTCCGTATAACACGGTACTTGTACAACACGGTTTCGATATTAGGTGGCATTCTTTAATTACGTAAGGATGATTTTGGCAATTTTTGAACGCCCTCCTTCAACGTAAGGGTACGTAATATTTTTCAACCCCCTACCTCCTATTCTTACGTAAGATTCCATTTTGTTTTTCAAAATACTAAAATAACGAATCTTACAGGAATCAAAATTAAATTCTCTATTATTAAATTTAACCTTTTTGTGTAAAGAAATATTAACTAAAAAGTTGGAATTAAGACTGAATGTTTTTTTTTTTTTGACATTTTTTTATATTATATTACGATTATAATTAAAAATAAAACATGCCATTCAAAGTGCTATTCTTTTATTATATTTTACACTATTCATTCTTTGTAAAACAAATAAAAAACATCGTAACCTAATCCGTTTTTTATCTTCCAGACGCAAATTAAATATAATCCCTGCCAAACCACTTGACCGCGCGATTTCAAATGTAAAATATCGACTTGGAAAATATTACTTAAGAATGGGTTTCAACCCCCCCCCCCCCTCGAAGTAAGAGCATGTAGAGATTTTTCCAGCTCCCCTCCCCCTCGGAACCCTTACGTAATTAATGAATGGCTCCTTACACGGTACGAAACTTGAATTTAATACTTCACAATTTTGATATAGCACGAATATTATCTTTAAAAAAGGTGAAATTCAATTTTTGTTTAAAACATTCTGTTAATGTTTGATAATAACTCTAATAAGTTTTCACTTTCTTTTTATGAACCTTTCTTTCGATATAACACAGTACACATCCTCTGATACACATTATTTCTAAATCTCGTATAACACTTTTTGTTAATACGGTTTATTCAATACTAGTGGTACCCACACGGCTTTGCCCGTAATAGAAAAATTAAGAGGTCTTTTGGTTCGCCTGTATATTTACAAATAATGTATGGCGAATTTTCTCGCCAATTGGCTTGTACCCATGTTACAGTTCCACGTTATGATAATTTTGTATCTCGCCAATTGGCTTGTGCCTATGTTACGGTTCTACGTTATGATAATTTCGTAATTTACTCGTCCATGTTATGAAAATTTTGTTCCTAAAATAAGAATAAAAAAAAGAACCACATCGAATTTTTGAAAAATCGCTTCGAGGTGCACACCTTCAGGCTACAAACTAACTTTGTGCCAAATTTCATGAAAATCGGCAAAACGGTCTAGGCGCTGTGCGCGTCACAGAGATCTAGACATCCTACAGATATCCTCCGGACATCCAGACAGAGAGACTTTCAGCTTTATTATTAGTAAATGTAACACGAAACACTTTTTCGATACAATACAATATATATTGACATGATTTTTACTAAGTGATTAATTAGTGTAAAAAATAAGTTAAAAAGTTATTTTTAAAAACGTCTCGTGTAAAACGGTTTCGATATTACACGGAGCGAATTTATCGTGTTATACGAGGGACGCCTGCATTTGAATTTATTGAAAAAAGTCTAAATAAATGTTAAATAAAAAGTTTTAGAATCGTTATGCATTCTTCTCGTACTTATCTTGTGAAATTTCCAAGTAGTTCATAATTTGTAAAAACGTGTCAAATAGTTCAGGGCTGTTTTTTGTTTTAAGTCTAGTTGTGGATTGATGATCTGATAGTCTTCTAGCTTTTAATTGGTGGCTTTAAAATTGAAACAACCATTTTTTGATTAACCGATTAACCAAAAGCGAAAATGCAAGTGCAAAATTGCTGCCTCAACACGACCAATATATAATTAACAGAGATTTTCTATTGAAGATATCATGACTGATGATATACAAATTTGCAAAATCAGTTCAATTAAAATTGCTGCGCTGGAAATTTTAGTACATTTTAATGCTTAACAGAAGTATAAGTATTTCACACCTTTTAAACCTGTAGGTAGAAAATTAAAATATTTTTAAATAGTAGTCTTTATAGAGAAAACAATTTGTTAAACACTGTAAAAATTTTATTCCTAAAAAATGTGAGAACTAGGGTAGCAACTTTAAAATGGTAATTTTTTGGCTTCTAAAATCCACATTTAAAATTACCATAATTTTTTTCTGTCCTTGCTTAATACTCGTTCTGTTGCTCCTAATGCAAGAAAATAGAAATGAAAACTGTTTATAATATATTTTGCAAAAGATTTTAAATGGCAGTTTTGAAGTAGATTTAGCCTAGAACTCTTGAAGAGAAAATGAAAGAAAGAAAAAATATGTTTTCACAACTTCGCAATAGCAATATGCATAAATACATATTTTAAGTAAGATGTAGTGACATATTTCGCATTTTGAAGTCAAAACTTTAGGATGAAAATTTTACATTTCGACAGCATTTCTTTCTAGTTCTTTTCTACGGTAAAAAAGAAAGAAAAAGTTGCCACGCAATACAGCCCACAGAAAACCGAATTTCCTTTCAATCTGAATTATTATTTAAAGTATCTCTGTTACATCTTTGTTAGTTAATATGAGGCAAAACTTGTTAACACACACTATTTTATAAGTTGTGGGCGTAGTTTTATTACATTTAATATTTATATATATGTATACTAGAGGCCTCGACAGACGTTGTTCTGTTCAAACTTTGTAAATTGAAAAGTTAAAAAACTTCGATAAACTATCCAGTGTTTGAACCGTTGTTTTGAAAAAAATAAGTGAAAGAAAAATATTTTAAGCTGCTATGGTGTCAGAATGCGTATATTTATTACAACTTAATTTATCTAATGCCCACTGAGCAGTTGTTTTATTAACTTTTTTTTCCGTACTTGATGGTTTGTTCCCTCAGCCAAACTCAAAGGATAAAAAGCGACTTCAGATATTAAGTGTAAAAATCTAACTACCCGTATAGAACCAACGGGAAATCCCCCATATGAAAAAGAATAAAACAATTGAAAGGATATCGTTTAAAAAAATGATAAAGTACAAAACAGCTTTCTGAATAAGGAAAAATCACTCATATCTCCCTTCCCCCTTCCTCCCGATGTAAAATAAACGCATTCTTTAACTAAAATGACAAAAAAATCTTTAAAAACGAAAAGCAATTCTTTGCAATTTGAAATATTTTGCCAAATAAACAAAAAATACAATAAATTACATTAACAGTAGCTTTAAAATGTAAACAAATGATCACGCAACTCTATTGTTTAAAGTCAATGTCGCCAAGCTACCACGTTACTGTAATCCAGCCGATCAGTGAGCGGAGCCAACTCCGACGGATTAGCAGTCCGATCTTTTAAACGAAAACTTTTAAAACTTCATATATTGCCTAATTTGTTATATCCACCAAAGATAAAGATCTTCCACTGCACTGATCTTTTGTGTTCAGAACTACCCTGTTGTAATTTATCAGGACGAAAATAAAATTTGTTTCGTCTTTAAATTCCATCATCTTTTCCTTTAATAATGTACTGATTAGTTTGATAATCCTTAAAATATTCTTGACATTGGTGCCAAAACTCAGATGGATTTCAGCCGAGAAACAAATGTTGCTAGATATTATACTTTCTGATCATTTGGTTAGGAAAACCTACAGCGCCGATCCGGTCACATGGTTCAACTACGACGACAGAACACACGTTTACGTGAACCTTCAGTACTTTTTTTTAAAATCTATCAGGGAACCTAAAATCGTTGCTTTCAAGAGAGAGAGAGAGAGAGAGAGAGAGAGAGAGAGAGAGATGAAGGCTTCACTTTCTCCCTCTACGTTTTATCTATTCTCAATTGACGTATCACAGTAAGAAATTTCATTACAAAAAGCAGAGCTGGCTTTCTTATTGTCCTTTATCAACCGGTTAAATATTTATTTCAGTTCTCGCTCAACAATAAGTTAAAATAAATATTAGTCATTTGGGAGATATAACCATCCAATGTTTAAATTAATTAATTAACAAAAACGTTTCGGATTCGGTCCATCGCGCTTCGAAACCATGCTTGCCACAACTTAACTACACACAAAAAATTTGACCAAAATCGGTCCAGCCGTTTAAAAGCCTGATTGTGACAAACGTACGCAAAGAAGATTTTTATATATTTAGATGGAAAGTTTATGCCTATAAAAACATTTAAGGTAAACACACCAGTAGTGACCAGTGCTTCATTAGGGGCTAAGTTTATATTTGAAAAAATAGGATCCCAGGTTTCCCAATGGATTCAAAACTGCATCATTTGAATCCATTGGGGACCTATAATCCTATTTTTTCAAACATAAATCTTGAAGTGGCCACTACTAATGAGTTAACCTTATTTGTTTTTTGGGATATTTTCTTTTCTATTTTTAATTTGAAGACGTTCTTTTGAAAGTTTTTTTTTTTTTTTTTTTCGGATCGGTTTGGTATAGCAAAACCTAGATCAACGCAATTTTAACGTTTTGAGAACTTTTAGAAATGTATCACCCTGACACGAAAATATTTTTCATTTTGAATTTATGTTTAAAGAAATATATTCTTGGTATTTTGTTTTTGTTCATAAAAATACTTTATCTCCCTACTACACATAATGCTTCAAGAAAAAAAAAGGTTTACTTCTTTGGAAACAACTATAAAAGAATAATGTTCCTGTTCTTATGAACGTATGCAAAAAATAACGTATTTCTGTTACACATTCGCAAGCATAATGACTTTTGGAAAGAATTTTTATGCCTTTTTCTCTTTCGCTTCTCTAAATTATTGCAGGGCAAAAAATGTTAGTGGCTTTTGAAGTTCCTTAGAAATATACTAAAATGTTGAAAAGAAAGTAATGGGAGGTATTCCTATTTAAAAGCTCGTAAAACGCTGGCTTTAAAATTTATAGTTTTCTGTAACACATTAAATATCAACTTTTATTACTGATGCTCTTTCTACCTGATACCTTATTAAGTTATCGATTAATAATGAGAATGGAGCTAATTCATATTTCTTCAGGTACATCATTTAAGAAATTATTTTCTTATTATACTTTTTTAAAAATGTAGTTTCAAATTGAAACTATGTACCTGAGTATACGTTCGGCTCTTTTGCATAAAGCGAAAATCAAGTAAATAGATCTAAATTATATTATGGTTGTTTTCCAGTTGTTTCTATATGATACTTTAAAACAAAATTCATTAATGAATGGAATGAGTAACATTTTTACTATATCTTTTCCACCACTTTATTCCATCACTTCATTCATGCTTCACAAAAAAAAAAAAAAAAATCATGGACGTTTGATATGTATACAGACAAAAGGTTCAAGATATATTTCACTCTCATCTTAGAAGAAATATAAACGCAGCATACAAATTGAATTAGAGCGCTGGAACATTTGAGACAGGCTATAGATAATTTCTTACTTGGGGGAGAAAACTACATTTAAGGGGGAAAAATCTTACATGTCAGCTAATGAAGATTTGTACCGTACCCTCTTGGAAATTATTTTAAGGTAGCATGTAATTGCATTATCATCAGATTTTTAAGCATTTTACACTGATGATTTAAATTTTATAATTAATGGAAGTTTGTATCCTGTATGTTAATTGTTAAACTTTATGTGGCTTTTTCTCAAAAAAGTTTAAAAGATATTTAAAAGTTCAAGAGATATCTAAAAGTTTACTGAAGTACAATTTCAAGGCAATTCTTTTCATTTTATGATTTATTAAATTTAAATAAAAATCACTTTTTAACTTAAGAGTTTTTGACTATAAAAACAAGTGTTTAAGAAAATGTCTGAACCACAAAGCAAAAACTTCACTTCAGTATAATTTAAAGCATATAAAAAGATGTGGTGAAAATTTCATATTTTGATGTAAAGTATTTGCTTAGAAAAAGAAACATGTAATTTTAAAATTCGCGTTTTGTGAAAATTTGAAAATAAAAGTGTAGGTACGTTTAAATGCATTCCTGGCTCCATTAATATGTAAGCTGTGATACTTTTAATCAAATAAGAACCATGAATTTAGTGTCGCTTGAAAGCTCTTGATTTGAATACTTTGAATATATAAAAACGGATTTTTTTTCTAAAGCTTTAGGTTACCAGCTCCCGTTAATCCAATGACCGTTTTATCTTGCAGACTATATTTCTGATTTTAATCTGCATTGCCAACACCTAAAAATAATTGAACTCTTAATAATTTAAATTTAAAAAGTGAACTTTAAAGTTATATAGCACTACTTTCAACATACTAATACAATACATAAAAACAAAACAAAAAAATAAATAAATAAAAAGTTTTAGGGTATCCCGTTAATCCAACTTCGCGATTTTATCTTGCAGACTATGTTTCTGATTTTAATCTGCATAGCAGACACCTGAAAAAAAAAATTTTGCAGCTGGAGCAGCTGCCACAACTTATTCATAAAAGTTACAGAGATTACAAAAAAAAAACAAAAAACAAGGAATAGCATTTTTAACTTCACTTAGAGTAATTTCATAGTTTTTACAGAGAGGGAATTTGCACGATTTCAATGATTGCGCCTACAAAACAACAATATTTTATTCTTCCTTTTTTGCCCTCGTTACATTTAAGCACTCATTATGATATTAAATGCAGATATATTTGAAACAAAAGTTGACATACTAGACACAAGTCAAGTCCCCAGGATCTTTACTTTACTTGAGCTTACTTTTGCTCTCCTTACGAAAATAAAAATTCTTAAAGATTCAATGTATTTGCATGAAGATTTTTTATCCATCCATAGAAACTTTTACGTTCTTCAAACCGTATTTCCAATATTGGAAAGTTTACTATAGATCTGGTAAACGGTTTCGGATATTTATTTGTAAAATTTTTAAGATAAAGAAAAAAAAAAGACTTAAAATATTTTATTATATTAGACCTTACTCCTTTTTTGTGACGGGAGACATTTAAAATTCTTTTGCTAAAAATTCGTACCTAAGTGCTTAGCATAAGTTAAAAAAAAAAAAAAAAAAAAAAAAAAAAAACACACACACACACACACAAAATCATTATCCTGTGTAAGTGTTGTATTAAAAAAGTAAATGTTAACGTTTATACTATTTCAACGTATGGTTGATAAAATTAGGTTTTTGCTCCGTTGATGCAATAAAAAAATATAATGAATCAAAGTAAATTTTAAGTAACAAATAACAAATTAAAAATTTTCTCGAAAATCTAATGTTTTCATAACGAATCAATGTGCACTTAAACTGAAGTTTTGAAAATGTCTCTAAAAAGACCCATAGGAGTTTAAAGTTAAATTATATTTTCAAAACCAATCATCTACAAGGTCTCTAAAAAGACCCATAGGAGTTTAAAGTTAAATTATATTTTCAAAACCAATCATCTACAAGGTATTCCTATTAAACTAAAATTATAGAATATACATACGAACGTAACTTACTGTTTCTTCCAGCGACTTCTTAAAATGTATACATGCTTTTCAATAAATACTAATAAACTTCGCAAACAGGATAAAATACATATTAATTTCAATCTGTTTGCTAATCTTCAGTAATCACAGAATAATTGCTATTACTCAGTTTCTAACTGCCAGATACTAAAGCAACGCAGGAAAATCCTACCAATTTAGAGTAAATTATTATCCGACTCGGAAACACTCTATTAAATGAAATAGCGCATGCAATTAAGTTAACGTAGAAAGTTTAATGATTCTGACATTACCTCTCCGAACTAGTCCAGTGGCGGACTTCGCATTCGACATTCAGCGCACTTAAGAGCTGCGATAAGCTAAAAATACGTTGCTTTTAATTTCCACTTAACAATTTTCAGCACTTCCCATTAAGCACAGGAAACGTTACTTAACGTTAAAATCTTGTTTAATTATTTTATGGTACATTTCTGTAGTGTCGAATAAGTAATGAATTCTATGAACTAAAATGAAATGCTTTTAAATATTCTTCAGTATTAACTGCATTTTCATTAAATTACCGTCCTATAGCCAGGGCTAAAGCATAAATACAGATCCTCGGATGGAATGACTGAGCTAGCGGTGTATTTCATGTATTAACTGCATATCGCACCTCGGCAAGAAAAGTGACATAACTCAAAAAAAAAAAAAAAACAGTAGAGAAATTTAAAGTTGTACGCATCTTATTTTTGAGAGATTTGGTCTCAAATATTACACTACGATCAAAAAATTTCTAACGTGATGTTTAATGGATAGTTTCTAATGTCTAACTTATGTGTACTTAAAGTTAGAGATTCTTTTAAATTTTTAAAATTTAATACTGTGCCACTACTCATCATATCGTTTTTACGCCACCACGTAAAAGTTCTTTAAGCTTTGTGCGAGTTTTGTGGAACTAAAGATAATTAAATTTATATTTGTTCGATTTTTCCAAATTTTGAGCTGATTAAATTTTTTTGGAGGTGCGATATTTTTTCGAGTTTTCGATTTTGGTTTCAAGATTTATGTATGCAAAAAATCCTTTTTTAATGAAAAAAAACCACTTTCGAATAAGCACAAATACCAAATTCCAGCAACAGACCCAGGCTAAGCTGGCAGCTGCCCACTTTTTAATAACACTGAAGATCAAGAACCCCCTCCCCCCAATCAAAACCCTCCTTTAAAAAAAAAAAAAAAACTATTCACCCCATTGCAAGTAACATTTGATTTTGGTAAACTTTTCTAAATGCCTCTAATACTACTAAACTAGTCATCTTTCCTAATTTCAAAGTTATCTTGGGAGATGTATACTGCCGTGGGTAGGTAAACGGCAGTACTTGCAGAAATGAGTTTTCGATATATTTGGAGAAACGCATTTCGGCTTCCTACCAACAGCAGGGAAATTTTGGAGTTAGTTTTTTCCTCCCTTTTTACTTCCTTTTACAAAAAAGGAAGTATTGTATTAGCGAAAAAATTTTGACTCAAAATTCAGTCTTAATTTCCATTTTGCTCACCCCCCGAATTAACGTTGAGGTTTTTTTTTCAACCCGACCACATGCAGATAAGTACCTAAGAACGTATAGATACCCGAAACATCCATTTGAACATTCCCCGAGTTAATTACAACGTCTTTTCTCGTGATGTACGTATGTATGTATGTGCGTATGTATGTCGCATAACTCAAGAACGGTATGTCCTGGAAAGTTGAAATTTGGTACGTAGACTCCTAATGGGGTCTAGTTGTGCACCTCCCCTTTTGATAGCATCGGGTATTTCTAAAAGGGTCTTTTGCTTCTTTTTGCGGGAAAATCATTGTTAATTTTGACGTAAACTCAAGTGGTGTTATGCAAACACTTGGCAATGTATCGCCAAGATTTTGGTCGCTAAGTTTTGTCGCCAATTTGGCCTTTTTTTTCTTTATAATCTGGTTTCAATTTGGCCATTGTTGATGATATTTAGAGAGTTAACTATTGTACCACATTAAAATTGCCACTAATGGAAAAATAACTTTAAATTGGTGTAAAAGGAAGTCATATGATGCACACATCAGCTCG
This sequence comes from Uloborus diversus, assembly GCF_026930045.1. Lineage (NCBI taxonomy): Eukaryota > Metazoa > Arthropoda > Arachnida > Araneae > Uloboridae > Uloborus > Uloborus diversus. The sequence goes on from NW_026557765.1 coordinate 8,258,125, forward strand.
TTTTTTTTTAGTGGAAACCAAATAATCAAGTTTGTACAATAAAGTTAAAGCACAGCGGATGACAATAATGCAAAAGAATGAAAAATTTGCCCGCGGTAGTATACTCGGCTCAAATTTCCCCGTAGGAATCAATGTTAAGTTTTTTGAATTTTTCACAATTGCACGGAAAATAATTCAAACCAAAAGGTGAAGTTTGGGAATGTGGTGTTCTCGCAAGATCTTTCGAATAAAAGAAAAGTTTGATTGAATCGGAGGTTGAAATAACTGCCTTACGTTACATAAAAACTAGTATTTTTGTCTTTAGGATTTCGTTTTTTACTTAAAATATGCTTAAAAAAATAATGCAAACATTTAGGTAGCGTATTATCAAACCACAACTGCTACATTAAGTTCTTTTGATTCCTCTTTACTGCCCTCTATCTAATTTTCCACACGAAACGTCTAAGTGCGGTACTAACCAGGGGAAAAATCTGAAAAATAAAAAAAGCATTACAACTTACAAACCAGTCCAAAGAATGGAATTCTCGTTATTACTTGAACACCATCAGTTTGAAGTTTGAATATCTTTAACACATTGCTGCTCTCTCTCTTTTAGATTGATGTTAGTAGCCGTCAAAAGTTACAACTATAATTTCGTTACCATCGTTTTAAAGTTATTTGAATAAGTGATAGTCTTTTAAATTTATCTATCAGTTTATTTTTTGTTAATAGTTTTTCAATATCAATGTTTAAGTTTTCCTCAGTTCTCTATTATGTCTTTATTTCTTTCTCAATAAAAAGTACTTGGTTGAATTTAGAAAAAGTTAATTACGTAAACTTTGTACAAATATTTTAAAAACAGTATTTACTTACATAATGTTCAAACACAAGTAATACATTGTTCGAATTTGTCGTAAAATTTTCACAATCCTTTCTCAATTGTTTCTCAAAATACAGGAGTAGTGAAATTTTTTTCATATAAGCAATTAGCTCTTGTCTTCATTTTGATTTGATTCCTTGACTTTCATCCAAACCTAAATTCATCTTTTGAAAAGCTGTGATCATTAATTTTTGTAAAAATTCTTGGAATTCTGCCCAGAAAATTGAAAGATCGAATCGTCTTTCACACACGCAATAAGATAATCGACATTTTTTTAAAACAAAAAGAAGTGGTCATTTGAAGTCTTATTTAAAAATGCTAATATGAAATCAATTTAGTGCTGTTTTTAATTTGTTTCCATTTGTTATATTAAATATATGCTGTTCATTTAATTAGATATAAGTATAGTCCCACGTAAAACTTTTTTAGCACGATAATATTAGTATAAAATTATCTTTTACGGTTTAATCGTAATTCTTAAGCTTCTTTTAAAAAAGCATTCAAGGTTTAGATAACGATCAGAACTTTCCTGGAAAAAAAATTGTGAATCAACTTAGGAGTTAATAAATGACATAAGAAAAGAGTTGATCCCACCAAAAACATTCTGTAAAAAACTAGCCAAGTCTCGATGGAGCTGCTTGTTTATCTCTAAAAAGTAGTGAAATCTAGACAAAGTCATGACAAGTCTAAGGTTCCTTACTGCGATTTCTTTATTATTATAGTTAATGTTGTGTGACTTGGCCGTTAAACATTCTTTAAACGTTAGTGGGTACAAGTCAATTTTGTTTACACGTTTTCCAAGTGGCAATTTTCCATCGTCAATGGGTAGCGGTTCTGGCGAAAGATTGGTGCAATGGTGTCATGGAGCACCTGGTTTTATACCCTTGTGTACCCTTTAACGGCCAAGTCACACAACATTAACTATAATAATAAAGAAATCGCAGTAAGGAACCTTAGACTTGTCATGACTTTGTCTAGATTTCACTACTTTTTAGAGATAAACAAGCAGCTCCATCGAGACTTGGCTAGTTTTTTACAGAATGTTTTTGGTGGGATTTCACTTCTTTTTGTAGAAACATTTAATTTGTGTAATGTTCGAGTAGACTAAAGTTAGGCTAGATTAAATTAGAAGATGTGTCCCACTACGCTGGACTTTAGCAACGACAGTCGATTTTTTTATGTACCAATAGTAGAAGGGGCATTACCATATCTCTAATACACCTGAGTGTTCTTCATTAGATACTTCAGCTTTCGATTTTTGACATCAAATGAAGCGGCCCGCCAAGTTGAATATTTTTTATAAAGGCGTTATGTCGATCTCGAATAGTTTGGTTGGACTCTTGTGTTTTCTAATCAGGGTCACTCGAGATCTTCAATTAGCCTAGTTTTTATAGTTTTCCCTTTATGTGGCCATCAAACCCTAACTCTGTACCAAATTTCACCTCTCTGAGTTTATGGGAAGTACTAGTTCTATTTTGATGATCATGAGTGAGTGAGTGTCATAAATGCGAAACTTTGCTTTCGCTTAACTTCGGAACTAAATGACCTACAGACTTGAAATTTCGGATTTTAAGTATGTGATTATAGCTTACTGAATGACGAAAGTTTCTGCGTTCTAGTCTCACCAGAAGGTTCTCAAATAGGGGCCCGAAAATGCGGCGAAATGGTTCCAGTAAAGATGGTACGGCAGTGTTTGCTTCGCGCTCGACTTGGCGGGGGCACTGCCGTGCCCCCAAATGAAAGAAAAAATGAATAGAAAATTAAAAAAAAAAAAAAAAAACTTTGTACTACAAAGTAACAATAAGTAAAGCAACGTGATAAACGCACAAATATGTAAGAAATAGCATACCATTTTATAGTTTCTTCCCCAGCAGGTTTGTATGCAAAAGAAATTAGTTCAATCGAGGGTAGAGCATTTTACTTTTTAGTTTGCTCAGTAATCTTTAATAATAAAGCTGAAATCTGTCACTGTTTGGGTCACACTCTGTCTCGATGTCTGGATCCCTGTGCCGCGTATAGCATCTAGACTCTTCGGCCGAGTTTGACGAAACATGGCACAAAATTAGTTTGTTGCATAGGGGTGTGCAACTCGAAGCAATTTTTGAAAATCCGATTTTTTCTTTTTCTATGATTTTATTATTACCACCACTGGTGGACTTAATTCATCTGCACCTTGCGAATTACTATGACATGGACGAGCAAGTTAGCATAGCATACTGGCGAGAAATACATCATCTATTATTTGTGCATATACATGCGAACCAAATGACCTTTAAAATGTTTTCCAACAGCCAAAGCCGTGCGGATACTACTAGTGTATCATTTAAATAAATATGAAGTATAATATTAATAAATATGAGGCATAATGTGTAATTCGAAGAAGCTGTTCGTGTATTGCATGTAGTTCTGTCTTAGCTCTGACTTGTAGGTGGTAACTTACTGCTCAATACCCAAGCTTGGACTTACATTAGCAAGTTATTGCTGTGGATTCTCGCTGGTATGCTAAATTCCTTTCATAGCTACCATTTTGACATCTCTCTCGGCATCAATTAGGTGACTTCTGCCTTCAGCTCGGATATTGCCTACTCCAGACATTCGTCCATAACAATGACGAAACCGCAGTCTCTGGATGTCATTTTTTCCGGATGTGTGTTGCATGCATACATCGCGAAAACGGTTGTATATTTAAACGGCATGCTGAATTTGGTCAGTTTCCTCCTTAGAAATGATGTATGACTAGCTGTCATCCAATAAGACGGAAACCAGCACCGAAGTGCTGAAAGCAGTGTTACTAAATAGCAAAATAATGTACTTTAAGGTTTTTTCATTAAAATTTGACTTTAATTGATGTAAATGCTTTTACCTTAAATATAAGTGCTTTGTTGGGAAATCTGCTCCAAACTGGAAAACTAAATAAAATTCAAAAAACTAGCTTTAATTTTGTAAAAAAATGATGACATTTTAAAAAGTAAGGGAATGTGGGGAAAAGTGAAATAGTGGGGCAAAATGAATTGGTGAGTTATTTACATTGTGTGATAATATTCGAACTATGTAGTACCATGTGTAGTTTATTCCAATCAGGAAAAAAAAATACTGTCGAAGATTAAAGCATTTGGCAATAAAAGCAATTTAAAACGAACTGATGTGTGTCTCACATGACTCCTTTTTACTCCAATTTTGTGAATTTTAATGTGATTCAATAGTTTACTCTCTAAATATCACCAACAGTGGCCGAATTGAAAAAAAAAAAGAAAATTAATTTGAATTCTGAAATTTTTAATTCAAATTATGTTTTTCGCAATCACGAACTGCGACAAGACCCTACTCATTGGAGTTATTGTTTCTAGAAACGGCTCCTGCCCCCCCCCCAAAGCCTGATTCTCCTGGGCGGTTACATGTGCATAGTTGTGTGTGTAAGAGTGTAGGTTTGTGTGAGCGCGTAGACCTGTGTGTATGCACGTAGGTATGTGTGAGTGTATGTGTGTGAGCGTGCGTGTGTGTAGGACATGGACGCCTCCGACCAGGAGAAGCGGCTAGCTCAGGACCGGAGCAGCCGCGCCGCCTGCAGAGGCCGGTGGGCGGTGGTGCTGGTGTGCCTGGTCCAAGTTGAAAAAGGAACCAAACGCCAAGGACGGTCAAGTAAAGGCAATAAGCAATCGTGATTCCTCAAAAAAAAAAAAAAAAAAAAAAACCGCCAAACTTGTCGCCAAGTTGGCGACAAAACGTGGCGACCAAAAGACTGGCGATATATCATCAAGTGTACCCCAAATTGTAACACCACTTGAGTTTACGTCGAAATTAACGATGATTTCAGCCCCAAAAAGGGGCAAAAGATCTCCTTAGAAGCACCCAAATGGGGAGGTGCACAACTAGATCCCACTAGGTGTCTACGTACCAAACTTCATCTTTCTAGGACATACCGTTCTTGTGAGTTAGGCGACATACATGCCGGCATACGCACTTACGTACATACAGACGTCACGAGAAAACTCGTTGTAACTAACTCGGGAATCGTCAAAATGGATATTTCGCGTGTCTATACGTTCTTAGACACTTATCCATGTGTGGTCGAGTCGGGGGAAAAAAAAAAAAAAACTCAACATTCATTCGGGGGTGAGCAAAATGGAAATCAAGATCGATTTTTAAGTGAAATTTTTTTCGCGAATACAATACTTCTTTTTTTGTAAAAGGAAGTAAAAATTGATGCCCATATTGCAATATATTGTTGGAAGTCAAAAATAACTTTTGTTATTATAAAATGATAAAGTTTTTGTTTTTCACATTTTCAATATTAATTGAGGCCTCCTAATATTCAATGCAGTATTAATTTAGTTAACAGTATGCTTATTTGTATTTTAAATGAATTGTTTAATTAGTCAATCACATACGGGGCAAAGTGAAATAGATTCATTTTCTCACTCAATCTTTAATATAAATCACTTACGTTTTCATTTATCAATTAATTCATTTACATTCCTTTATTTAGTAAACCACTCTTAGTCATTCATTCACTTATTTTCTTATTCATTCATTCACTTATTTTCTTATTCATTCATTCCCCTACTCGCTCATTTATTTTCCTTCACTAATAATTGATTTATCATTGAATTATTCTTTTCTTGTTTCATCATCTTTTCATTTATTCATTTAACCTTTTGTTTCAGTTAGCTTTTGCGGCGTTTCGTTAAATAATGATTTTACAAATAAAATAAATTATGTAAGATATAGTACATTTTTTGCCGAAATTATGCATTTAACATCTTAAAACTTTCTTAACTTTAACTAAAGTTTTAGGACAGTTCGGAGCGAAAAAAGCGTCAGGGCACGTTTAGAAGTAAGACACAGTAAGAACGTGGGTAAAGGTGCTCAGAGGTCAACGCGTAAACTTGCCCCGTCGTGAAGTTTGGATTTATTCTTAACGTGCAAAAAAATTTAATAATATTAATGTTCATACAAGTACAATTCTCAAAAAAGGATAAAATTCTGATAATTTTTATATATTTGTTTTTTCTTATCTAATTATTATTTGTTCACAATAAGCTTCAAATCGCTTAATTCAAAATTTACTCGACTTGGTAGAAAACACATTATTCTTTCTGCATGCTAGAGCGAAGTTCTACTGAAGCTCAAAAACTTGTTAGGATATTTTCTAGGGAGCAGCATCAATATGTAATGACTGTCGGCTCTCCAGTTACAGTTCGTTTTGAAAAAAGGGCTTTGCGTAAACGTGCCGCGGTTTACCCTACTGAAAGTATATTGCACCTCGATTATATATAATCTTAAACATATATTTTTTCTTACAATTTTTTAATAATGCACCAGATTACAACCAAGTCCGTTAACAACTGGAAAATCTTTAGAAATGGATTTTATTGCTTAAGTTTTCCTTCAGGCCAATATTTATTTTTTCATTTAAAAATAGATTTTTTGTGTGTTCGTTTTGTTTCGATTTATTTACTAATTTTGCTATGTTTAATCTGTATCGTCATTTGTTTAATTTAACGTTTCCAAAAGTACTGAAAGTGTATTGCTCCTCGATTAATTTGAAAACATTTCTCTTTTTCAGCAATTTTTTTTACAATGCACCAGATTACAACCAAGTCCGTTAACGTATGGAAAATCTTTAAAAATGGGTTTTATTGCTTATAGTTTTTTTTCAACTTATATTTTTTTCGTTCAAAAATGAAGTATTTTATTATTATTTTTTTTTTGGTTTGCTTTGTTCCGATTTATTTACTAATTTTGATATCTTTATTGTGTATCTTCATTTGTTTAATATAACGTTTCAAGATCTACCATGGTAACATTGCTGAAAGTTTAAAATACTTCAATTATTCTCAAAACATTTATTTTTAATGATTTTTTTAATACAATTTTAATAAATAATGCAGCATTTTTTAGCAAAAGTGTTTTCACAATTGAAAAATCTTCAGAAATGCTATTTTATTGCTTTTAGTTTTTACTTAACCGAAGTCTTTTTCCACTAAAAAAGACAGGGCAAAATATTGGTTTGTTCTGCTCCAATTCACTTAGTGTCTTCTCAGATGTTTCTTGTATTATTTACAAGAAAAAGATCTTACGATATAATCAGAAAAAGTTTCTCATGATATCAAATTTGAGTCATAATTTCAAGAACCCATCAATGATATCTTCCAAGAAGCAGCCAACTCACATCGGAAATGAAGGAAAATTCCGAGAGTTGATAAAGAAAATGAACCATTACAGCTCTTCCAGATAAAGGAGCTTGAGTGGTTCTAGTGTAACGTGACCCCATTTTTCCTATTCTCGTGATATTGATCTTGATGAAACTCCATTTAGAGTAAAATGATATTGACTCAAACAATCAAGAATCATCATTTTCCTTAAGTACAACCACTCACTTGTCATTGGACTTCTCTTAAGTAATTGATTTTCGCTTGCAACAAAACTCTCCCAGCCAAATATTCACTTACTGTAATGTTTTTTTGTTGTGATAGTTAAAACCCGAGATGTTACGGTACAGCTACCTTTTACTAATCATGAAAAGAAATAAAAAGTTTAAAATAATTTTTGGATGACAAGTATATAAAGTAATTGACCAAACACTTAATTTGTACTGTAATAGAAAAAAAGCCTGGGGGCTGCCCATTTATATTTTTGCATGGATAACAAGGGGAAGAAATTTAAGGCAACTGATAAGAAGCCCCCCACGCTTTTTTCGATTACAGTAAAATTAAGGTTTGGTCAACTACTTTATATACTTGTCATCCAAAGATTATTTTTATCTTTTTAGTTCATTTTGCTACTAAAGCGTATTTTTTTTCTTTTTGGTTTAACTATTTTTAAACTATTACTTTATTTTTTACTTTTTATTTCATTTTGCTACAAAAGCTTTTTTTTTTTTAGTTTTTTAAACTATTGTTTTATTATAATGAAATGTATCTCATTATTTCTATTGCATTATTTGCATCAGACATTGTGAATGCTTTCTGGTAAATTCATGTGCAAACATTGTTACACTCCGCAGCTCTGATCTGTGCGTTGTAAGTAATTCTATTAAGCCACTGGCTATTTGTCCAAAGGAAAGATGGACCCACAAAAATACAAGTTAAGCTAATAAAAGCGTGTTAATTAGAATAAACTAATAACCTATCGTAAACAAATTAATTTAATTATAGAATATTGCATTGTCATCGGGTCTGAGGTTGCATTCCAAATTTTAAAAGAATCCCATCACAAAAAGTGGGCGAAAATTGAGTTACAAGATTATAAATTTAATTTCGGTGTAGACGGGATTAGAACGCACGCCTAATGATTCCCGGAGGTGGACGTCAGCGAAGACCCGCGCCTTAGACCGCTCGGTTACGAACGCTCATAAAGTGGTGGAATGTACTAACAGTAAGAAGCCACTAGCTCTTAGTTCAAAGGAGAGTTTCTCACAAACATACAAGTGAAGCTAATAAAAGCGTGTTAAAAGGGGGAACTTGATCTTGTATTAGCGCGTTAAAAGGTGTACTTATAAAACTTATGCGAATACTTTTTGTTTTGTAATAAATTTCAGGCATTTATCCACATTATATGTTCAAGAGTATTAAGGCAGATTCAAAAATTCACATTTTTAAGGATTTTTTAGGAAATAAATGACTAATTGCTTTGTAACTTTTGTAACATAAGAAGTAGGATCCATCTGTTACTTTCCAATAGAAAGTTATATCACCCTTGTGTTTCGGGGATCAAAACGTGGCAGCATGCAATAGAAGTGTAATACTAAAAATAGAAATTAAAATGTACAAAATTTCATAAAATATGGACATTAAAAGCAATTAATTTTTCACGAAAGATAGTTTTTTTGTGCGAAAGATAGCAATTTATAACTTTCATAATTTAAAACCCAACTAAATTCCTCAACTCACAAACAAATTTCAGTTCAATGTCTAAAAATTTCAGAAATTTATCAGTGATCTAATCAGCCAAATTTCAACAATTATTGGATATGCGACGAGTCATGAGGGGTAATTCAAAAGTTTGCAACATTTGCTTGCAATCATTCAGTGTGATTCATGATAAGAATAAATTATGTGAGAATAGTCCCTCACAACTCGCCGGCTGTCCAATAATTGTTGAAATTCGAATTATTTGATTGCTGATAACTTTCTGAATTATTAAGATATTGAACTGAAATTTTTTAAGAGTTTAGAAATCTAGTTGGGTTTTAGATTATGAAAGTTTTAAATTGCTATCTTTTGAGCATTCACAGTGAAAAATTAATTGCTTTCAATGCCCATAATTTATCAAATTTTCAACATTTTAATATCAAATTTTAATATTACACTTGTCTTGTACACTGTCAAGTTTCCTGATATTTTGGTAAGCTTTAAAAGAAAACTTTGCGTGTTATGAGCCAAAAACCTTTAAATAATATTGATAGTTTTGAAAAAAAAAGCTCATATTTTCGTGAATACCAGTGATGCTTTCTCGAAAGTATGTAAAATATTTGTACATAGTAAGCTACGTTCTGAAAATTGCAGCTTTTTCTCTGCTATTTACGATGAACGATGATCAAAACATTTTTGGTTTCCTCAATTTGTGACTGATCCCCGAAACGCGAGGGTGCTATAAATTTCAGTGGAAAATGACAGCTGAATCTTACTTCTTATGTGACAAAAGTTACAAAGCAATTGGTCTTTTATTACCTGAGAAGTCCTTAAAAATGTGAATTTTTGAAAGTGTTCCAATACTTTTGGTCTTACAGTGTATATATATATATAGTCTTCAATTACATTCACTATATCACCAAAAGTATGGGGACAATTTCAGAAATTATGATTTTTACGGATTTCTCGAAAAATAAGAGACCAATTGTTCTGCAATTTTTGTTACATGGAAGGTATGCTCAAGCTGTCAATTTACAAATAAATAAATAACTAAATTTAACCCTCATGCATTTAGGAGACCAACCATAGATTGAGAAAAAAAAAAGCGTTTTGATCTTCATCGTAAAGCTAGGAAGAAGCTAAAAAATTTATAAATAAGTTTACTAACTATGTAGAATTTATTTTTATATTTTGGTGAAAGTGTGACTTATTAATGGAGATATAAGCATTCATTTAAAAAGTACCAATTTTGTTCGCAAGTTTTTGACTCATAAAACAAGCAGAGGTTTCCATTAAATCCTAACAAACGTTCAGAAAATTCGACAGTAAACAAAAGAACTATAATACTAAAATTTAAAGTTAAAATTTTGAAAATTTAAAGAATCATGAATGTTTACACTAATCACGTTTTCACTGCGCTTGCACGAAAGAATGCAATTCATACCTTCGTCATTTAAAGCCCAATTAGATCTTCCAACTCATAATAATAATCCAGTTTAATGCTTAAAAAAATAAAGATATCAGCGATCTAACGAGCCGAGCTTCAATAAATCATGGCAAAGTGACGAATCGTGGAGGATAATTCGCAAATAAATCTGCAGGCAAGTGCAGCAAATTTGCGCACCATCCCTTACGATTCATTGCCTACCCAAAAGTTATTATAATTCGGATCACTACATTCCGCCAAATCCCCGATATCTTTAAAAACAAATTTTATATATTAAAATGAAATTTGATTATGATCATATATGCTTCGAACAATAGAAATTTACAATTTTTCCCACGAGTTATCTGGTGTAAATTACGTAAGAATGAATGTTACTTATTTGGATATAAGCTATCCACAAATAATGTCCCACTTTGAGAGGGGAAGAAAATTCGTGAAATTGTAACAGGATGTGACAGGAGGGAGGGGTGAAGGGCATTACAAGAAGTGTGACATCACGCCTTAGTTGTAAAAATGTTAATGAACGAGCTGATGTGTGCATCACATGACTTCTTTTTACTCCAATTTAATGTCATTTCAACATTATTAGCAACTTTAATGTGATTTAATAGTTTACTCTCTAAATATCACCTACAGTGGCCAAATTGAAACCAGATTTAAAAAAAAAAATCGAATAATTTGTCACCAAGTTGGCGACAAAAGTTGACGACCAAAAGACTGGCGATTTATCGCCAAGTGTCCGCCAAATTGTAACACTACTTGAATTTACATCGAAATTAACAATGATTCCCCCCCCCCCCAAAGGAGCAAAAGACCCCCTTAAAAACACCCGAATACAACCAAAAGGGGAGGTGCACAACTAGTTCCCACTAGGAGTCTACGTACCAATTTTCAACTTTCTAGGATAGACCGTTCTTGAATTATGCGACATACATAAGCACATATATACGTACACATAGACGTCACGAGAAAACTCGTTGTAATTAACTTGGGAATCGTCGAAATGGATATTTCGTGTGTCCATACGTTCTTAGGCACTTATCCACGTGTGATCGAGTGGAAAAAAAAATTTCAACTTTCATTCGGGGGTGAGCAAAATGGAAATTAAGGTCGATTTTTGAGTGAAAATTTTTCTGCGAATGCAATACTTCCTTTTTTGTAAAAGGAAGTAAAAAAGCGTGGCATGGTGACAAAGAAGAGAGAGGGTAACGAGAAGTGTGACATCAAGTGACAAGTAAGAGAGAGGGATGTGATTTCATTCCTTTTTTTCATAAGAATGTGACAAAGGAGAGAAGAGGTGACGCCTTGTGACAAAAGGGGGAATTAGAAAGTAACAAGAAGTGGGATAGCACGTCTTTTTTTTATTTATAAGAGCGCTAATGAAAACGAGCGTAACATGTGACAAAAGGGGAAGGAAGCAACGTGAAGTGTGACACCTTGTGACAAAGGGAGAGTTAGGCGGTAGCTAGAAGTGCAAGATTGAGTCGTTTCTTATTAAATAATTAATGAAAAATCGACTGACATTTGACAAAAAACACGGGGGTAAAGGTGAAGTGCGACATCATGTGACAAAGGAGGAGGGGATCAGAGATGGTGAAACCAAGTGTGCAGCATTTATGGTGTGACATCATACATTTAAAACTTTCAGTTTTTGCACTTTGAGATTATTTTCCTATTATAAATACTCTTCCAATAAATACTCTTAAGTATACTCTTAATGTGTCAAGTATGATGAAAAAAACAAATTTCATATCGTATCGCTTAGTTGCATTTTATTTATTATTTTTTTGTTTTCCTCTAACATTTTGCACTGTCCTCAGCGCTTATCCTGCTCCTTAAACTAATGTGAGGCTTCCATATTTTTGAAAGTTTTAAGAATTTTACCTCAATTGCATAAAACTTTTGAGCAGTGCAGTAATATGATAATAGTTTTATTGTATTTAAAAACTGATCATTTGAGGTTTAACTTCGCTTACTTTTCAAAGTGGCGTGTTTCATGCATAGAAACAACTATAGTCACTTACAATAAATTTGACAGACACTTTATTTTTCCAACTGTCCCATTCATATTTGTACATTGATGTAATACTTGTTGGCTTAAAACCGAGGAAACATTCCTAGAATATGGTAAACGTATCCAAAGCTGAGAAATAATAGTGCAAAAAGCACTTAAGAAGGAAGTCAACATCCTTCAAATGCATCCTGGACCTTTGGGTAACCACGGACTGCATCAGAGTCATGTAAAATAAATTATTTTAACAAATATAGTTCAGTATTGTAAGCAAAAATGAAACGGCTCAAAACTTCAAGACTCTTTATATTTATTTTATAGCAAAACAAGGTCGTTCTAGTTTAAAATATTGGTCAGAATGCTGTACTGAGACCTATTTTTTAGCCAATATTTCCCACAAAAGTGAAGAAAAGAAAAACAAAAAAATCACGAAAGAAGGCTTAATGGATCGTAAAAGTATCCGGTCAAAAAAAGTTTAAATTATAAAATAAACATTGGAAATTAAAAGAAAGTGCAAGAGTTTTGAGATGGGGAACAATGCAACTGCTGGACAGTTACCCCCCCCCCGGGGCGATATAACTTTTACAAGATTAGGGAAATTTGAAGAAATAATGTTTTTCCGCTAAAATTCTTGGCCAGTGTACTTCATTGTCACATTGCATTTTTTATTGTGAAAAAAATTCAGATTTAACAGTTAAAATTACATTGTCGTTGGCGGAAGAGTTAAAAACAAATATGAATCCCGAACAAAAATAGATTTTTCTTCGAACTAACTTTGAAAAAAATCTTAGCGGAAAATATGTAAACAAAATACAGTTTTGAGTATTTTTACGTTTTACTTTCCACTGGCATTTGAGAGAGGGGGAGGCTTTGACAGAGGGTTAACTAGGCGCATTTTATTTTGGGAAAACTTCTATGCTATGCCTGACTTAAATCGTTTTTTTGGCAACAGATATTATTACGCTGTAAAAAAAGTTCGTGAACAAGCTTAAACACTCATTTTTTTTTCGCATTTTACGACAAGCTTCGGCAGAAGATTTTGGCTTTGGTGAACCAAAAGAGCACCTTGATGCCGCAAGACAACGCCAAACCGCACATAGCCAATTAAATCAAGGACAAGTTTGAGAAATTGGACTGGGTCGAGCTTGGGTCGCTACATCCTTACGTTCCGGATTGTGCACCATCCTATAAGAGTCTTTTCCGCTCATTTTAACACTTTCTTAAAGGACACAGCTTTGAGCCGTTTACTGAAGTTGATGAAGCATGTCTAGATGTTTTTAACTTGGTATCGTCAAAGTGATAATTTTGATCAAAAGCATGCAGATAGCTGGAAAAAAGTGATGAATAATCATGGACTTTATTTTTGAGGAGCAGTTGTTTTGAATAATTTTTTGCACCAAAAAAAAAAAAAAAAATCAATTTTCAAGCTTTTCTGCGGATTTTTTTACGTCTTGGTATTTTAAGTTTTTAACGTAGTTGAAAATGTTTTTAAAATATAGCATCAGGTAAAGTAAATATTGTAACAATTAAAAAATTTACATACCGGAAAATAAGTTTAAAGATTAAAATAAATATCGTTTTTATTGAAAATAAATATAATTTTTATTTGAAAAAAACCGTTTTTATTAAAAAATAAATATCACATTCATTGAAAATAAATATCATATTTATTGAAAATAAATGTCATATTTGTTTAAAATAAATATCATATGAGGCAGTGACAAGCTTGGACATTTTCAAATTTTGAGTAGAATGCGTTTGAAGTTTTGGTCCTAGACAGGCTTTCATTGAAAAGTTCTTCTAAAACGTGTTATAGCAGCACGAACTAGAGATACGAGTACTAACTCTTGCCAAAAACCAAAGGAAGGTTCATCTAATATTTTTACTGATTCTCCAAATTTTTAATTTTGACTCTTACTTTGCTTCTTACTGTCTCATATATGTTAAAAACAAATAACTTTCAAAGGCAACTAAATAATAATAGAGCTCTTTATTTTCAAGATAACTTCTCTTTTTTGCAAATGGTAATATTTACATTTTATGCAATGATTTTTTACACCAAATAATTTACATACATATTTCCAAAGAGTGACGTTTATCAAATGAGTAATGTTGATATTTTCATGTAAATAACTTAGTTTTAGTCCAATGAAGATTGTAATCAGATTTTGAAGGAAACACCTTCCCATGCTGAATACAAATACAAAAATAAGAACTTGATGACCTTTGGCTGCTAATGATGACACTTAGTTTGCAACTGTTTTGTCATCCGGCGAATTGTTTTGTGTATCCAGAACATTCTTTGACTATTTTAAAACTTTGTTGACGTATACAGTTTGGCTTGTGGTTGAGGAGCTAGGGGGTTCGTTGATTTTGGAAGATGATTAGATGCTTGTCTAGACTGGGAAGCTATACATTCATCTTCAGTGCTAGGAAAAAATAACAGTAAAAATGAATGATTGAGATTAAATAAAACAATAGTTTAAAAAACTTAAAAAAGCACGCTTTAGTAGCAAAATGAACTAAAAAGTTAAAAATAATCATTGAATGACAAGTATATAAAGTAATTGACCAAACACTTAATTTTACTGTAATAAAAAAAAGCGTGGGGGGCTACATATTTACATTTTTACATGGATAACAAGTGAAAGAAATTTAAGACAACTGATAAGAAACCTTCCACGCTTTTTTTTCTATTACAGTAAAATTAAGTGTTTGGTCACTTACTTTATATGCTTGTCATCCAAAGATTATTTTTAACTTTTTAGTTCATTTTGCTACTAAAACCTGTTTTTTTTTAGTTTTTTAAACTATTAGTTTATTTTTTACTTTTTAGTTCCTTTTGTTACAAAAGCGTGTTTTTTTTTCAGTTTTTTATTATAATGGAATGTATTTTAGTATTCTGTTGCATTATTTGCATCAGACCGTTTGAATGCTTTCTGGTAAATTCATGTGCAAACATTGTTACACTCCGCAGCTCTGATTTGTACGTTGTAAGTAATTCTAATAAGCCACTGGCTATTTGTCTAAAGGAAAGTTGTCCCCACAAACATACAAGTTATGCTAATAAAAGCGTGTTAACTAGAATAAACTAATAACTTATCGTTAATAAATTAATTTGATTATAGAATATTGCATTGTCATCGGGTCAGAGGTTGTATTCCAAATTTTAAAAGAATCCCATCAAGAAAGTGGGCGAAAATTGAGTTACAAGATTATAAATTAAATTTCGGTGCAGACTGGATTAGACCGCACGCCCAATGATTCCCGGAAGTGGACGTCAGCGAAGACCCGCGCCTTAGACAGCTGAGCCGTGAACGCTTATAAAGAGGTGGAATGTACTGACAGTAATAAGCGACTAGCTCTTAGTCCAAAGGAGAGTTACTCACAAACATACAAGTTAAAATAATAAAAGCATGTTAAAAAGGAAAAAAATATTTAAAAAATCAAAGCAATGAAACTTAATTTTTTAAATAATGTTTCTTGTTTGGTGCGAAATAAAGATGAAATTTCATATGTAAAAAATAATTTTGCTTAATTAAAAGATTTTACCTCTTTAGTAATGAAAGAAGTAATTAATGATATGCAGCAAAAGTAATCAAATATCTCTCTAAGTATAAACTGGTTTTTTGCTTCTAATGCCACTTGGGAGATCTAAACCCTATGTAGAGAAATCTAAGCTCTATTCTCCTTTCCGCTTGTTATTCCAATAAAGTTCGTTGCAAGCGCTTATTGAATTAAGTGAGTAAATTATGGAAAAATTTAGTGGCAACACTGAGAGAGTTTTAGAGATAGAACAGAATTCGGATCACGGAGCGCAAGCTCCGTGGAAGCGAGTAATTCGCTGTTTAGAATAAATGGTTTGGTTTTCATCACCAATATGTAAATATGTACATAATCTTCAATAAAGGTGTTAAGTTTTCTTAGAGTCGTAATATATCTTAATCTATCACTGAACCACCGAATTGACAAGAATTCACTTTTTCGAGCACCCTATTCGTTTAGCCAGTATTTGTTTGAGGTATTGAGGAGAATTAAAAACTGGAGAGAGTGAAGATTTCAAACCTTGAAGCAAGGATATCAAGTCACATGATGTATTTTAAAGTAAGGAAGAAATCAGCTTTCCTTCCCTCCGTTTCTTGAAAACCGTGTCATTCATTCGTCGAATCTTTGCTTTAGCGTTTCCTAAGCCTATAATTAGACTAGCTAACTCCAGGCACTAATTATCGCTCTGGTTTTTGAGTTAAAAGAAAGCGGCTGCTGGTAAAGAGAGTCCCCTAAATAGAGAGACGTCTGACTTTCTTCTTGATGCATGGGACCAACATCGCCATAATTCTATTGCTCTGAAGGGAGATGAAAATTTCCAGCAAATTCGACTCTTATGGTAACGTCTGGCGACCGATCCCATTACTTAAGGACCCAGGATTTTAACGAGCACGTATTCCGCATTTTTTCAGTGGATATCTCACTTCGAACCCGGAACTCATCGAGTTCATTGCGTTATCCACTAAGCTACCTGCAGCTTAGAACAAATTTTTATGGTCATAAGTTATAGTTTATCAGCTGAAGAAAATATTTTTTTATGTTTACTCTAAAATTGGATTTTGTGGTGCAGTTATTAAAAAAGGCAATTTTTTAAATTACATTAAACATCTGACTCTTATTTCAAAACACTTTTTTGGGTAAAAATTTAAATTAACATTGGCTCAATAATTTGAGCTTTAATTGATGCCATTTTCAAGATCAAATACTTTTCAAGTGTCTATTGCATAGAACAATATCGTAAACAAATTCCATGATTCTTTTAAATCTTTAAGGTACGTGATACGCAAATATCTCATTGTAATATGATTGACAAACAGCATACACGGCAGACAATATTTTTCGAAAAAATTGACTTAATGCATATTCGTTATAAAATTCCGTTTTGATTCAACAAGTTTTGTGTTGCTGCGAAATTGATCAAACACCCAGTAAATTCCTGCTTTGATAAATGCAAAATGAAAATGGAAGGCATGAATTGTCGTTCTAAGTTCAATTTCAGTTAAGTTATTGCTTGACGAAGGAATGAACCTATGCACATGTGGACTTTGAACATCGCTCATAATTTTCCGTTTGGAAATCAATGGAACGAATTTTTTTCTTACAAAAATAAAAAGTTCTAAAATTTGACTGTGCAAAACGTAACATAAAATTACAGAATCATATGAAAAACTTGACTTTTTTAAAAAAATTCACTTATTAAATAGCATCAGGAAATTCCTAGCTATAATGTTGGCCACGCTATAACTATCACTTTGTAGGTACCCTATTTTTTCGCTTTGAAATCAAAATCAGCGATCCCGGGTCATGGGTTGGCCGAATGAAACTCCAAGTTTCGCTGAATGGAACGCCAAACTTCGACAAATGATTATAATTTTGCCAAGTAGTATTCCAAATTTCAAAGAATCGTCTGCACAGTGACCGAAAGTTCCTAATTAATTAGTGAAAGCAAACACTCATTCCGTTTCCAAACCTAGCTACATGCGTTTGCATAAATTATTCAGGAGGAAGAGAAAACGTTATCACATTAAATATTCCTAATTCCATACAGACAAACGCTTTGAATTAGCTTTGACACTTGCTTTCACATTATTTTCATACACGTTTTCACATATCGTGTTTCATATAGCGGATTTTGAGGCACAGTTTTCTAATTAAACCCAGAGTAGTTTTTCAATTTTTTGTCAGCGAATAAATCCATACGCGCTACCTTTAAGGACTTATCCACAATGTGAAATTATTCTCGAGTTTGTATCAGGGAACCCACGATGGGAGGTCACAGGAAATCACTGTGACCATCCAAGCATTTCCTTATTCAACAAATTTTGTCCGACGGTTCGGCAGAAGATGGAATCTATTTGACAAAATTATCAGCATTCCGCAAACTTTGGAGCTTCATTCTGCCAAATTATTAACATATGGCGAAATTTGGAGATCCATTCGGCAAACTGAGATGTATCGCACTCCCAAAATTGTAAGCTCGGGCTCCCTATTTACATATAAAAGAGGAGGGGGGATTTACTGCATATAACTAGTTTTAAAACTTAAAGGACGTTATAGCACAGATTTTTGAATTGGAATTTTCCGTTTTTCTTAAATTAGCAGTTTAAAATTTTCTTTTTGTTGCGTTTTAAGTATTTTTGTTCAACGTTTAGTTTACCTGTTTCGAACTACATCTGTATTTACAAAAGATTCATCAGCATTAGATGGTCTTTCTATATAAGGAGGAGGAGGATCTGTTGGAGTATCGTAGCGTAATCCAGTTCTTGAGATGTGATGATTCATACCTGTTAAAAATAAATATAGAGCTTTGATTAGTTCAATTTAAGAAAAAATTAGAAGTATTTACTAATTAAAAAAGAAGTATTTGCAAATTAAATATGATAATTCAGCTAATTAAGTCCATAAGTCACCAAAAATTATTGGAGTGAATCTTTTTATGCGAGGGTTTCGAAATTCTGACCCTAAAACCTTTTTGTCTGACGGAAGTGTCTGACGGAATAAACTATAAGGTGCGTTGCAGCCACTGTCTAATGGCGGATGAAGAAGGTAAAACAAACAAATTCAGTAACTTATAACTTGTTTTGACGCTTTGTGAATGACAGTAATTTTTCAACTTGTTTGTGGAAAGCTTTCTTTTCTATCCGTCTGAAATAACATTACACCATTGACTATCTGAAGCCTGTAAATTATCCCAAAGAAAACACGTGGAATGTAATTTTTTACTTTTTTCGGTAGTATTGTTAATCACCGCAAGGTAGCGTATTCGAGCTCTGGAGTTGCGAATGAAAAAAATAGTAATCACAAAATTAGTTATGCTATTGAGTTTAACAAATTAATTTTAAGGCTGAACTTAAAGGTACAGTGAACCTTGAAAACCTCCTTTTTTGCTTATGAATAGATTTTCCTGAAAATTTTTACACATGTTTATAGTATAAATAAACATTCAACTATAAATTTTTCTCAAAATATATTGAAAAGTTTTGATATATTAAATTTCTCTTTTTCCTATAATGGATAATCGGTATTAAAAAAAAAAAAAACTCCATGCGGCACCGATTTTTACAGAAACAGGTAAAAATCAACTTTTTGTGCTCTTTTTAAATGTAAAAATAAATGTTACTACAAACAATTATACTTGATTCTTTTTATAGTTGGAAGCAAATAACGTAATGAGAGATTTCACCCCTAAAATCGTAAAAATCGAAAAAAAAAAAATTAATTATTTTTTATTTGAATTCCATGTTATGATATACACAAGTTTATTAGTAACATTTATCTTTACATTTAAAAAGAGCAAAAATTTGATTTTTTTCTGTTTCTGTGGAAATTGGCGCCGGATGGAGCTTTTTTTAAAAATACCGATTGTCCGTTATCGGGAAAAAGAAAAAAACTAATGTCTCAAAAACTTTTCAATATATTTTAACAAAAATTTATTTTTGAATATTTATTTATACTATAACCATGTATTACAATTTTCATGAAAATCTATTTATAAGCAAAAAAATGGGTTTTCAACATCCATTGTACCCATAAGCAAATATATATTTGTGAACTTCGGGCGTTATAATTTTTTAAGTAGTGCTAGGTTTTGCAGATTTCTTTGAGTCAAGAGACGTCATTAGTTTAAAAGTGCAATCTATATTGTTTAAGTATGTTGTTAAGCATTTATAATCTATTTTCTTCATTAAAATATACAATTTCGTTGTGAATATGGAGAAATAACAAGAGCGTGGCATCAGAGAAAACTTGAGTGTGAAGTGACAGTTCAGAGTTCGAAACAGAAAAAGAAACGATAAAAACTGTCTCTTCTCTATCGTGTGCCTTTACGACACGCAATTTTTTCAACTTTTATTTTTCTATCTATATCAGTTTAAACATATTTGTTAATAACTGATATAGAGGAGTATAGCTTAAGTCCCACCTTCAAATTGCTGTGCAAAACGAGTCACAGATCAGGAAGATGAAGTGAATACTCTAGAAAAGGGGGAACTAAACTGGAATGGAATAAGAAAAAAATCGATATTACATAACTCTTTGAATGAAGAATGTCACTCTGCTGTTGAAGATTTTTTACGAGGAAAACGACTGTTTGATAGCCGCTTTAGGGAAGTCCCAGTCGTTAAAGAGCATGAAAAAAGGTTGTGGTTCGATGCCAACCACGATTCTGAAGAAAATGATTAAGAAATTCAAAGAGACAGGCTCTTTTAAGTGAAATTTATCAGAGGGAGGGAATCATATGCTTCGACGTCATTAGAAGATGGGGCTGCATCATTACAGGAGGGATTTTTTTCCTTATGCTGCACAACTTTCTCCTTCAAGTACATTTACTTGAAATTGGAAGTCAGTGGTTCTTTTTATACAGAATTTTGAAATAAGGCTTTATTTATAGGTTACATAGATTAATAATAGAGGAAGCTGTTCTTTTTTGTAGCGATGGGACTTACATCAAATTATTCAACGGAACTAATTTTTAGGAAGTCAAGAAATATACATATTTTTCATTAATCCCTAAAGAACATATCTATTTTTATATCTTGTTTCTGCACTAATATTATGCTCTTGCTTTATACCCATTAATGCCCGGGAATTATACCACAGCTTAACGTGCTTTTTTATGCATCTCTCATGTGCGACCAAGAGCAAAATTTTTAATGTGATACCAAAACCTTGCAAAAAACTGCAAGTGTTAAGAGAACAAATATCTTTACGTTGCGCTTTTTTAGTGCATTATGTCTAAATAAAGACAAACATCTTTTTCTTTTTGACATTTTATAGGTCAGGTGCATTTACATCAAAATAAGATTCTAGCACTATCTGTTGAGCAAACAATCTACTTCATTGGATACCGTTTCAACAGCGATGATTCATCTATTAAAATCGATAATCATCTATCGATGATTCATCTATAACTGCGTAACACATTTAACAAATCATGGTCCTCTGGGCGTTGCTGGTATAGGAAACATAAGTGAACACATGAGGATGTATCAAACTACGTAAAGCAATAACTTGGGATCAGAATCTGTGGTAAGTATTTTTTTTTTTTTTTTTGCTGTCGCGTCTGCGGTGATATCCATGCATTATTCATCACATTGTTCTTGAAAAGACAATTCTTACTTCTTAAAGAGTTCATGGTATCCAAGTCTACCATTGTATGAGGGTTGTCTAGGGGAGTTGTGGAGGCCGTTGTTTGCCCCGAGAATGAATAAAAATTTCCTACGCCACTCATGGAACTGCTACATTGAAGATTATATAAAGGACCTGGAAAGCAAAAACGCGATGGTCAGATGCATGTATGGTGAAAGTGCTGTTAGGTATAAATAAAAGAAATGATTGCTTTCAAAAAGGATTTAATACAACATGAGTAGTTTCTTTGAAGTTAGTATCCAGTAAATGCAACCAAGAACAGACTGTACTAACATAGTCCAATTTAAATTATACAAAATTTGAGTGACACTTTAAGAAAAATTCGCCTTTGTACACTGCGTTATTCCTGATTTTTCAGCGA
The DNA here is from genome assembly GCF_026930045.1 of Uloborus diversus. NCBI lineage: Eukaryota > Metazoa > Arthropoda > Arachnida > Araneae > Uloboridae > Uloborus > Uloborus diversus. The sequence goes on from NW_026557765.1 coordinate 8,279,848, forward strand.
AATATTTCCCTACCTTAGGAACGTCATTTTCCCTTGAATCTTTCCCCACAAGAGTAAGAAGAAGTTTTGTTAATTTAATACAAGCATTCGTATTCGAAATTTTCGGCTGAATTGTACTTTGCATATGCGTTACGTTGTCAATTATTATAATGACACCATCCTGGAGGATTGTTACACAAAATAGATGCGAGTATACGTTCTCGTTGCATGAACATGTACACTTCGAAATCTTTTGCTTTATCATATTAAAAATATCACGCAAGTCAGTGATACCAATTTTTTTTAAACCTTAGCGTCGCACCTAAAGATTCATGCACGTGTAGAATTTAGAAATATTACAAAGTTTTTTTGAATTATTCGGGAAAATAAAATGCAGGAAAGAAAATTGCTGACCAAGTATTGTAGTTGTGATTACGATTATTTTGTTAATGCGAAGATTGCATATGCTTTTCAGAAACCAGTCTGCGTATATTTGGCTCTAAATTTTTCAGATAGAGACGGATATAAATTTTCAATTTGTGAAATTGAGCGAAACAACTGGTCACACAAATCCACTTCTTCGGTCGCATGTCGCCCACAGACCATAGGTTGGGCACCACTGGAGTAAGTAAATACATAAATCATTTTTGCGCTGTTAAGACTTACCAATGTATCGAAAAGTTCATTAAATTTAAGTACGCAGAATTACCGTTATAAATGTAATAATGTCTTGCAGTTTCTATCGCTGATAAAAATTGGCAAGAAATATTTATCGATGTTTTCTCGAATAGTATATAAACAGCGCTCAACAAATAAAAGTGATGAAAATGGCTGATATTTACTAACTTGAAAAATTAATTCAACGAAAAGTAATAGTAAATTTTAACCATTGTTACAGCCCGGTCCACTTATTAGAATATCCTTTAAAATAACATCCCGTTTATTGTAATACATTTTCCAAGTTCCGAAGCGTTGTAATTTGTTATTTTGATCCCGGGTAATGGAATGTCCCGCTTAGTAGAATTTTTTTTCATGGCGAATTGGCTATTTCATTAAGTGGGTTCGACTGTATGCGTTTGTTTACCTATACATTTATGTTCAACTCCAAAATCCTTTATTAAAAAAAACAACTGTAGTATCATACTTTTATACAGTGTACGTAAGCTAGCGGATCATCCACAAAATCATTAATTATTAACAAAACGTTAAGTTACTATTTAAAAATAATACTGCCTTGGGAAAGTAAATGACATCAGAAATGCATTTTGGGATATTTAAATAAAAGCGTTTCGGATTTCGTACTGACAAGAATTAAATATTGTCAGGAGAAAAAATGAATAGATATTCGCCAAATTAACGGCAACATTCTGGCTGCACTGCTGCTGGGATAATATCTGTAAACTGAAAAAATAGTTTTGAGAGTAAAAATTCTTTTATTTAAAAAAAAAAAAAATGTTTGATGCACTTTTTAACTGTAAGGTATCGAATAACAGTCATTATCTATTTTTGAAATATATGATTTGTGTAATGCGTTTGTAACACGAACTCACTTAATTTTTACACGAAACAACTTATTTTAATCTTGACTGATACACAATTAGAATTCTAGTTAAATTTATGCATTTTGTGTTTTATCTATTGGGTGCATATTGTTTTTTGTTGTACGTATTTGATAAGGTCCTGAGTTAACTTATTTTTTTCCTTAATCATTAACTAAATATTTTGATTTTTTGATAGATAATCCAACAACAAACTTTTTTTTACCGATCATTCCTATATGTTCTTGCAAAAGTATTTCAAAGGGATTAAATACCCTCCACTACTCTTCACACTCCACCATGCCACTCTATGGCTTGACCACTCTTGGTCATCCCTGTTTCAGATTCGAGAAAAGGGCCTTTAGTAACTTATTAAGTACTAGTGGTACCCGCACGGCTTTGCCCGTAATAGAAAAATTAAAAGGTCTCTTGGTTCGCCTGTATATTTACAAATAATGTATGGTGAATTTTCTCGCCAATTGGCTTGTGCCCATGTTACGGTTCCACGTTATGATAATTTCTTTTCTCGTCAATTGGCCCGAGCCCATGTTAAGGTTCCACGTTATGATAAATTCGTATCTCGCTAATTGGCTTGTGCCCATGTTACGGTTAAACGTTATGATAATTTCGTAATTTACTCGTTCATCTTATGATAATTTTGTTCTTAAAATTGGAATAGAAGAAGAACCACATCGAATTTTCGAAATATCGCTTCGAGGTGCACTCTCCCATGCTACAAATTAACTTTGTGCCAAATTTCATGAAAATCGGCTAAACGGTCTAGGCGCTATGCGCGTCGCAGAGATCCAGACATCCTCCGGACATCCAGACATAGAAACTGATAAGCTTTATCTCTACATAGTATAAAACGAAGTGTCCAAAAAGCGTCTGTTTGTTTGAACTCGCAAAACTCGAGAACTACCCGGTCGATTTCGCTGAAATTTTCACAATTTGTTCCTTTAAGTCCTGAGAAGGTTTGCAGACCAGTTCGAAAACAATTCGATGAATAGTTCTTTTTTTATTCCAATTTAGGCCCAATTTCCACATAAATTCCCGAATATGGGGGTGAAAAAATTCGCGCAATTAATAATATTATATATCGTTGGAAAGTGAAGAATTTTCCGCGTTCTACGCAATTTGTTTCAATGCTCTAACTTTATTACGGCGGGAGTTATTTGCGTTTTTAGCTCGAATTTTTTTAGGCTTAGCTAAAATTTAGGAACTTTTTTCCTCATAAAACAAATCAATACAAAGTGAAGGAATTGTCCCACAGCTTCCTTTTTGACGCCATTCGAAAAAGCGACTTTTTTTACTCCAGATCTAACTCGACCTATGGTCGAAAAAATGAGCTTTTATTTCGAAAGGAAAAAAAGTTACAAGCGTTTTTAAATCAAGTTTAAGAAATCTCGATTTCAATCAAATTGTGAACCATTTTCTTTCGTATTTCAATTCCTTAAACTTATTTTATTTTGTGTTTCCATGGTTCCGCATTTTAAATCCATCTTTCTGGATTTAATTTCTTAAAAGCATTTTAATATCTGTCGTCATTGTTTGGAAGGGAAATTATGATGTTTTTTTTTAATTTATTTTTTACGCCTGATTGTTGAATATACGTCACTTGACACAATATTTATTTTCAAGGTGGTCCGGGCAAAGCCGGGCAACGCAGCTAGTTATTAGTAAAGATGTCGCATCTGATTGAATTTACAGTCGTCTCGTGAATTAATTTCGTGATTTAATGGTAGAACAAACTGTAGTTACTATTTATAAGTATGATAAATATTGGTTATTTTGCTTGTTTTTCTTAGAGTAAAATAGTTACTGTCTCATTTAATATTTGCTAACTCTTTACTAAAAAGTTTATCGAATTTTAATAAATAATCAATTAAATGCAGTTAAAAAATGCTCTTTAAAAGAAATACTCGAACCCTGATGTCCACGAAGCAAGCAGTTACAATATTGGAGTGCTGCCTTACTGCATATTAGCTGAGTTTGAAGTTTTAGAGGTATTTTTCTCCAAATTGCCTGACTATTTGCTACTGCAAGCGAACCTGTCTTATCTCGAATTTCACGGGCCAGAAGAAAATTTCAAGACATGGAGGTTTAAAGATACAGGGTTTTCATAAAGTTACACAAGCAACTGGAAAAAAATCAAAGAATTAACGAACCCCTTTGCATTTATGCTGTTGAAAACTATACTCTATGATTTATTGTAATTTCAGGTTTTACTGATTTTAGTGATTGTATAAGAAGTCTATGCCTACCTTAAGCAGAAAATTACCGTTCAGTGATTGATGTTTCATAATGCTGAGGGAAATTTTTACTTTATCGCCGATCAAAATAATTTAAGCATTCGAACGGCATAAACCCAGTCATCAAAATCACTGTTCTTATCAACTTGAAAGTAAAATTCAAGAATTTTTTTCGTTATTTAACAATGCAATACTCCCTTATCCCCATTTTCCAAGTGGATGGAATTCCTAGAATGCTTGCTCCTTACATAGTTTACTCACGTTTACATGCACCACAAGACTCGTAAGACTATATGGCTACTTATATAAAAAAACGAGCTGATGTGTGCATCACATGACTTCGTTATACTCCAATTTAATGTCATTTCCCTACTGTTGGCAATTTTAATATTATTCAATTGTTTACTCTCTAAATATCATTAACAGTGGACAAATTGAAAACAAATTTAAAAATTAAACAAATCGCCAAATTTAACGCCAAGTTGGCGACAAAACTTGGCGACCAAAAGACTGGCGATATATCGCCAAGTGTCCGACAAATTATAACACTACTTGAGTTTACATCGAATTTAACAATGATTTCTATCAAAAAAGGGGCTAAAGACCCCCTTAGGAACATCCGAATGCAAACAAAAGGGAAGGTGCACAACTAGGCCCCAGTAGGAATCTACGTACCAAATTTCAACTTTCTAGGATATACTTTTTTTGAGTTATGCGAGATACATACACACATACGCACATACATACGTACATACGGACGTCACGAGAAAATTCATTGTAATCAACTCGGGGGTCGTCAAAATGGACATTTCGGGTGTCTGTAGGTTCGTAGGTCGAGTCGAAAAAAAAAAACTCAACATTCATTCAGGGGTGAGAAAAATGGAAATTAAGGCCGATTTTTGAGTGGAAATTTTTTCGCTAATACAATACTTCCTTTTTTGTAAAAGGAAGTATTGCTATTGATAAAGATCACTTGATTTAATTTGCAGATTATAGTGTAACTGGAATTGAATTTGAAATATAGAGGTCTTTGGGAAAAAATATCAAAAAAAAAAAAAAAAAAACCACTAGAAGAAGCATTGGTGCTATTGTATAAATGCAGGAATATTGAAAGCTTTCGACATTGGGAGGTTTTCAAGGAAGGCAGATTCGAGATAAACAGGTTTTACTGTATTACGTTACGAGTAGAACACTCATAAGAAGTATTAATGTTATACCAGAATCATCCCCAAATAAATTTCCATGGTTTTCCCTTGTAAAGGATAAATGACTTCTTCTGTATTGTAAAAAAGCAAATAAGCAGTTCAACTCTCCGTTTTAAAATCATTGATGTGTAATTTTTATAAGTACCCAGTGTAAAAAATCTAAAACATTTCACAAAAACCAATAGAATACTTCCTAAAACACGAATAACCTCCTCTGAAAAGTAAACAATCATAAACGTAAAATATATAGCTCGCTATTTCTATTTTTTCTCTTTTAGCAAGTTAAACTACCATATAAGATTTTATGAAAATAATTTCCATAAGAAGTGCCAAAATATTTTGTAAATCTAAATGGCATACCTCCATTAAGTGATGAATGAGCTCTTCTACAAGGTGGACACTTTTTACATACTATACAAGATACCATAACTACGAGAACTATCACCATGATCGATCCGATAGTAGATCCAACAATAATGGATTGACTGAAAAATAGGAAACACATAGTCATTGATAATACATATTGATACAATAGATGCTTTAGAGTTTTAAAAATATTTGTAAACTTTATTTTCATTTTTTGTTTCCTTAAAATATTACGTAATTTCAATTTAAAAATATAGCTCCCAGCAGCCTGAATTTCATCGGTACTTTGCAGATTCGTGTATCAGGACTGTCTGGTTTTACTTTAAGATTGCATTAAAAACAAAAAAAAAAAAAAAAGATTTTTAAGTTCAAAAGTTTTTCAGCACTGAATAAGTAATTTCTTTAAACCTGGAAACACGTGTGTGCAACAAATTTGTCTTGTACAATGCTGGTTTTCTCATGGTGTTTCTTCTGAAATAAAATTTTCATTCCTTGAGTACTTCACACCATATGGTCTCTTGTGTCTATCACAGAGGAGGTTTCAACGGGTGCAAGAACCTCTAAAGCGAACTGGATATTTTTGAATCAGATCGGAGCCGAAAAACACCTGACTCAGTACCCCAAAAGTCTTTGACCATTAGTATACATGAAAGATTTTCAACAGCGTCAGTCTCAAACCTGTGATCCTTAGGCCAGGAGTTATTATTTTTTTTTACTTGTGTTAAAATGATAACTAGATATTTCATATCAGAAAAATTGACCGTTTTTTCTTAAAACTGAAATAGTCTCAAAGAGGATTCGAAATCTTATTATATTAGTAACTTTTTGTCATCAGTGGATGTTGTTAAAAAATTTGCATCGCTTCATTAGAAGACTCAGATACGTAAATGTTTGTTTGAAAACCAATTTTAGCAGTGATTTTTTTATTTAATATTAAAATTAAACAATCTTTCTTCAGAAACTTAAGTAGTAAGAATAATTGCCTTATATTAATTTAAATTTGTTGTCTCCGAGTGCTAAAGTTTGACAGTTTGTAAAATAATAGCAGTTACTGTGTGCGTGATTAAAAATCTAAATCTTACGTGTGGTTCAAGCTTCAGCGTTTAAGCGTTGAAGGTTTTTAATGATATATGAATAGCACTTTGCACGCATCGTACATAAATCTCAAACTGAGAAGTGTTGGTGAAGGAGCCGATTGGTTTACTGTAAACGTTGCACTAATTGTCAGAATTATTTTATTAGCAGCAGTCAGTAGAAACTGTAATGCGTATAGAATAACTTGCTTTGAAAATGCGTAGTTAATCAAACATAATTAATGTAAATTATTAAAGAATGTTATGGCTTTAGCCCTTAGCTCTAAAAAAATGTAATGAAGTAGATATAGAAACTTAGTTAACATCTTTTGTCCTGCTTTTAATGGAACAATGCATTTTCCATAACTTAAGACTTAATTGAATTTGATACAGTTTAATTGGTATTTTATTGTACTTTCTATGTCAGGAGTATGCATATTAATGAACAATTACGAGAAACATTTGTGCACTTTAAAGCGGAAAATAAAATCACTGTGACTTATAGAAGAGACGATTCAAATATATAGTAGCGAGGAAATTTCGTAAAGATTTGTTAATGAAGTATAATTTGGACTTAATGTATTTACTCTAATAAACTAAAGCTTCAACGAGTAAATGTTTAAAAATAGGGGTGAGTAGAGCCGATTTGCATTGCGATAACGAATGTTGTGCACTGCACCAATCTAAGTATTTCTCCTCTTTCACCCCCTAATATGAAGGAGCAAGCAACAAACTAACAGAGCCACGCTATACTTCCGTGTGCAGGTAAACGTCAGTATCTGCAGAAATGAGTTTTCGAGATATTTGAACAAATGTGTGGTGGATTCAATACTAACAATAGAAAATGTTGGAATTAGACGGGTTTTTCGCGCCTTCTTTCAGCGAAAACCAAATAAGCGCGCTTATACAGTAAAGATAACGTACAATACATGACAAAAATGCAAGAAAATGAAAAATTTGCAGTTACTGCCCTTTACCTGCACACGGCAGTATAAGCCTCCAGTGTTTGCATAGCTTAGCTGAATATAGTTTTCCATGTATTATGGTAACAACTGACATAGCTCATCCAAAAGAAAATATATTTACAAGAAGACGAGCGAGATTTGACGCATGAATTCTAGTGTAGGAGCAATTATATGTACCAAACGATTCCGCTGTTTTCTTATAGGGGAATGCGGAAAAAGGAACTATCGGGACAAAGTGCGTTGGTGAAGTAATTACCTTGATTTTTAGCACCACCTATCTGGTAATATTTTAATTATGTAGTATCCCATATAGGCTACTCGAGTTTAAAAAAAGTTATATCTCAAAATTAATGCATGTGATAATACAAGAAATTTAAAAAAATGAATACTCATACTGTAATATTTTTTTAAAGTCAAACATTATTTTTGTTATAAAATGAGAAAATTCTAGTTGTTAACATTTTTAATTTTAATTGAAACTTACAATAAATTATTTATTAAATTATTTACTTATTAACTTATTTACTGTTCATCATTTAAAAATCCACTCATTAATTCACCTCACCTATTTCCTTACTTAATCACTATTTTTTCACTCATTTATTAATTCTCATATATTAATCAATTAATTAACTTATTTATTATTTTCTTGTTTCACTACCCATTGATTTACTCATTCCTTATTTTAATTGCTCATTCATTTGATCAAAATTATTTTCAAAATGAAATGGGAAATATTTCATAAGGAAATTTTTTTTATTTTTCCTTTTGCCCCCTTTCAAAAAAAAAAAAAAAAAAACTGAAAATATTAAACCTTTTCTTGTACTTCCCTTATGTACTGCAATTTTAAAAGCGAGTTTCAAATTTGTTCGTTTTGAAAAAGGTAAGTTATCTTAAATATTTCACTTTACCCCCACAGTCCCCTCATTGAACAATTGTTCTTTCTACTCTATATTCATGAATAAAAATTGAAATTTATAAGTTCACTGAAGAATAAATTATAGATTACCTCATTCCAGAACTCGAGTTCTGTTCTTTCCTTGTGCAGCAGTACTTGTACAGGACAGTACCGCAGCAGTATACTGTTTCTCCATTATTTAGTCTAGGGCACGCAAAACCAGTGTTCCACTTCCCAAACACGTCCGTGTAGCCGGAACAAAAATCAGAACCTAAAACTACAAAACAGAGTTTTCAAGCAAATGTGATAGTTAAATAAATTAATAAACCAATATTATGCCAAAGAAATTGTTTAGTGTTTCATGGCAAAACTGCGTTTCTAAAATATGTGTAATTTCTAAAAATACTAGTAACTTTTAGCGCTTTATTTAGTTTAATAAATCCCATATTCTCGTGACACGTAATGATGATGAAACATTTTAATCAAACTGTATATCCTTTCGAATGATATATATGATGTACTCTGAAACAGCAACGTGCAATGGCAAAAATATGAATTTTAGCAAACGTAGTCATAAATTTCCGTAGTTATTTTCTTGCACTAACTTTTACACTAGAGTCTTGCAAAATTTTGATAATTATTGTCTTATGTTACGCTACGAAGATATATGTTGTTCAAAAATATTCTAAGAGTACTTGAACTTCAAGTGACATCTCTCGTTTTTTCTGCAAATAAAAATTTTTAATTTTTGAAAAAACTAAGGTTATAGAATTTAGGTAAAAGTGATTACTATAACTCAATAATAGCGAGCTGGGTACCTCGTGCTTGTTATTGGTTTAATTATACAGATTTATGTATGTCTATCTATCTATCTGTCTGCTTAAATGGCTGTGTTTGTGTGTGTGTGTGTGGGAGAGTGTATGTCCCTTATAAAAATGTGACCTTCGCGTCGGATCTTTAACAAATGTGTCATAGAGGTCCATTCATGCTCAGGAACTTACAGAGGGGGTCTTTCGTCTGCAAATCCATGAAACGGAATGTTTACTTCGGTTATTAACAATGACCGAATTTTTGGAAAGTCCAAAGAGGTCGAAATTTAAATTTTGAGGCATTGAATTGCTCTTTTCCGGAAAATTTATAGCAATGGCAAGGTACTGAAAACAAATGAGGAATGTTCACATGTTTTACATTGTGGAATTCCATATGCCAGGTCAGTCACCTTCTTGACCTGTTCACCGTTTCCGATTTTAATGAAATTTCGTGTGAAGGACACATATGACAAGAAAAGTAATCCTGCCAATTTTTGAAGTTCTACTTCCAAAAATTTACGATATACAGGGCTGTCAAAAACTTAAAAATTGAGAAATAAAGAAAAGTTGTGACATGCAAACGACTGTTACTCCTATCCTAATGATAGGAGAATAAAAATTCAAAAACCATTGCAAAGCTAAAATATAAATCTTTCTATTGGTATAAAACATGACTTTTTCAATACAGGTTTAAGTGTCAAGATCATCACTGTGACTTTTGATCTTGAATAACTCAAAACGCGCCCCTTTAGAATTTCTTCAAAAAAAAATATTTTGCAGCTCTAACACCGTTCTTCCACTACACCAAAACGCAGGTTGGGACACCAATGGCAAGGGGCTGCAAAAAAAAATCAGGAATATTTACATATTTTTGCTAGATGCTTTGCATTATTTCTGTCCTAATACTATTGTTTTAATGCTTTGGGTGCATTCTTCATAAAGTATGCATATTTTGACTAATTGACATATTTCTTGAATAAGAGCTAGAAAATGACATGCATTTCATTTGATAACCGTAATTTTTATCTGTAATTCGAAACAGATCTTGGAAATGTAAACAGCACGTTTTTGCCTTTGACAAAGCTTCCCGTGTTATGGCAGAGTTTTGTTCGTAATTCATGAATAATGCGTTCAAAAATTGAAACAATAATAATAGGACAGAAATAATGTGAAACATTTAACGAAAACTCAGTTGACTCTCGAAAACTGCCAAGAGACCGCCTAATAGCTTCGAGTTATCATAGTTCTAGTTACGGGAAGTTGTATATAAATATTTCTCATTCCTTTTGCAGTACCTTGACATTGCGGCCCCAGCCTAAGTTTTAGAAAACAAGAGTTTGAGCTATAATATGTATATTTTTAAAGAAATTCTAAGTGGGCGTGTTTTCAGATATTCATGGTCACGGTGAATTGAACCATGGTGAACACTTGAACACATTCACACCGTTGACACACGGTGAACCTTGAAACAAACCTGTCGTGCGAAAGACATGTTTTATACCAATAGGAAGCTCGATTCTTTAAGTTTACAATAGTTTTTAATTTTTTGTTCAACTATAATTAGGATAGAAGTTACAGTCATTTGCGTGTCACAACTTTCCGTATTTTACTCACTTTAGTTTTTAACAGCTCTGTATTTCGTAAAATTTTTGAAGTAGAGTTCTGAAAATTGGCAGGATTACTTATCTTGTTATATGTGTAATTCACTCGAAATTTCATTGAAATCGAAATTGGTGAAGAAGTCAAGAATTCCATACGTGACCTAACGTATGGAATTCCACAATGTAAAACATGTGAACATTCCTGATTTTTTATTTCAGTACCTTGCCATTGCGATCCCAGTCTGTTTTGGTGTAGTGGAAGATAAGTATCAGAGCTATATATATATATATATATATATATATATATATATATATATATATATATATATATATATATATATATATATATATATAATTTTTTTTTTTGGAAAAAAATTGTGAAGTCATGTTTTGAGATATTCAAGGTCAAATATCACGGCAAATGACCTTGAAACTTAAACCTGTCGCAAGAAAGTCATGTTTTATATCAATAGAAAGTTCTATTTTTTAGCTTTACAATGGTCTTTGAATTTTTATTCTACTATAATTAAGAGAGAAGTTACAGTCATTTGTATGTCACAACCTTTCGTCTTTTTCGTATTTTTCCAGTTATTTAACAGCCCTGTATCTTGCAAAATTTTTAAAGTAGAATTCTAAAAATTGACAGGACTAGTTATCTTGTCATATCTGTCCCTCACACCAAATTTCGTTAAAATCGGTAATGGTGAGGTCAAGAAGGTGATTGATCTGACATGGAACTGCCCAATAGCTCCCATTTTCTGCAAAGTCGAGTTAGCTGAGGTTTTACCATGTTTTTATGCAGCGAAATAGATTGGTGCAGAAGGGAATTGAGTCCTTGTACAACAAAGCACTTTTTTTAGGGGGCCTGATTTTCATTTAGTGCAGTAAGGGCATATGTCCTTTTGCTGACTTTTGCCGTTTCCTGTTCTCAACTTGCATGAAGGAATAGTAAGACGCAATGTGAATACGGCATAAATTCAGTACAATTATTCAAAGCACGCACCCCTAAGGGTCATGTTAAAAAATAATTTACCCGTATAGAATTTAAGTGGACGATTCATGCGCTGTTTTACCAAACTCTTTTCTTAGCCAGTAGATCAGCTTATTCAATGTTCATTATTCTGTAGTGGTCAAATTCATGGAAAATTGTTCAGAGACATAACTTTTTTGTAGATAAAAGCTCATGTTTTGCTTTAAGATATTTTTTTAGCCCATGAGTAAGATCATATGAAATAACAAAAAGGTTATCAATGATATGATATTTAATGCTTTAAATTTGACTATAACTCAAGTAAATGTAAGTTCCCTCCCCTTTTCTAGAAGAACTTTTCCTTAAATTGCCCAAATAACTGCCATTCTTCAGTTTTCTCCTCATCTTGTATTACGAATATTTATATTTGTTCTTATTAATTGTGAATGAAAAATATTAGACTTTATTTAAATGTTTTATGATAGGAATTAAAATAAACAGTGTCTATATTTAGCACATTAAAAAACGTAAGTTCTAATCTTTTCTAAAAACATTTGTACTAGAGGTTGACACCAAGACAAAGAAATTCTACAGAAGGACGAAAATGTACAAAATTGAATTCTATATTCTTTTCAACAGAAAATAATTTTATGTTTCAAAACGGCATTCTCATATGATCATACAAAAACCTCAGCATGATAAAGTGTTATAACTGCCTTCTAAAAAACAGGAAACATAAATTACCTTAATATACTCGGTTTAAGGTATAAAATAAAGCATCAGATATAAGTAATAAATAAACTGTTAAAGTAAAAGAAGTTGATTAATCACCTTCATGATCATTTCTTGTTAGTTCTTTGAGATCTTCTTCTTTAAAATCCATTATGCTTCATTTGCTAATCAAAAAATTTAGTGCTATTCAATGTATTACATTTAATAGCAGCTTTCCGTGAATCATTGAAGTATATAATGCATAATTTCAGTTCTTATTTCAGCTCAAACATTATTTGCACTACTGCTCAGCTTCGGCTTGGCATTAATTAATTCTTATATCACCTGAAAAACACAAAAAATCACCATGTGCTGGGGAAAATATTTACATTTTATTCATTGTGTTTAAAGGAGTAATGATCATATCATTTCTTTGCCAAAAAATATATTTTATATTGTTGCTTGACATATTTTTCAGCTATAAAAGAGAGATAGGTTAGGACAAGGGTTAAATTATTAAAAGACTAGCTAATCCATGTGGAGCATTTGCTCACGACAGCATTAACTAAAAAAATCCGGTTTTTAAGCGTCATTTTTCGAATGAGTGAATTGTTTATTTTTTCACCAATAGGGTGGAAAAATTATTCAAACGATGACATACTAATGATGTTGCAGAGATTGTTTCGGAAGTTATGACGTGCCCACAAAAAATACCCTTTAGAAAGAATTGTGTGATAATGCTATTTCCCATTAAAAAAAAGTTTTCTTTTCTGATTTTTGTAGAACGAAACATTTGTGGTTCGGAATCCTTCCCCAATGAGTTGGAATTATGAAGATTCACGGAAATTTGGATTGGATCTCATCTGGGAAAATTTAGTCGTTCAAAGACTACATTTTCGGGCCCATGGGATGATTAATCTCATGACCTGCGCGTTATTAGTACGATGCTCTTGCCAACAGAACTAAGGGGGATTCACCTCGGAATGCTATAGGCTTTGTTCCCTGATTTTTACAGCAACAGAACTGTAGTTATGAATCCTGTAACGAGTTTTAATTGTATATATTCGTAGAAATTTGGATTGGAACTCTACTAAAGAAAATGAGTCGTTAAAACGATATTTTGTGATCCATGAGGATTCAAACCGGGATGCTATACATTAAAGCAATGCATAGAGGGGAAAAAATAAATAGATTAATTCAATAAAACTACAAAAATGTTAGTTATCAGTGAATTTTTCGCCGTAAGCGATTTTTTTTAAATAAGAAGTTTGATAAAGTAGTAAGGAAGTTATGGATCAACAGTCGCAGAGTAATAAAAAGTTTATTTAGAGAGCTGCTTCATTTGAAGAATATTGGATTTACTGTAACATTATTAGCAGTTAAATTCTTATATATGTCTTAAAATAGAAGTATTGTAAAAAGTTGTGTTCAACTTTACTTCATACTAGTGGTACCCGCACAGCTTTGCCCGTAGTAGAAAATTAAAAGATCTTTTGATTTGCCTGTATATTTACAAATAATGTATGGTGAATTTCTCGCCAATTGGCTTGCCCTCGTTACGGTTCCACGTTATGATAACTTGGTAATTTACTCGTCCATCTTATGATAATTTTGTTCGGGAAAATGTTCTTAAAATTGGAATAGAGGAACAAAATCGAATTTTCGAAAAATTTCTTCGAGGTGCACATCCTTATGCTACAAACTAACTTTGTGTCGAATTTCATGAAAATCGTTCGAACGATGCGCGTCGCAGATATCCAGACAGACTTTCAGCTTTATTATTATTTGTAAAGAAAAGCGGTGGCAGCATATAGCTACCCCAGTGCTCTGGAGTAACTTAACTGCTCACCTGGGGGGGGGGGAGGGTCGTGTCACAGACTGCGCCATTAAAATGTTTAGAGGTGTTGTTTTGAGGGGCATTTTTCTTTTTTAAGGAGTGGCTCTCGATCTTGGGGTTTCCTCATGGTGTTTGAGGGGAGGGGAGTGCGTCCTTGCTCTTGGGGTGGTTCGGAATTAATCATGAATGTTTGCACACTTGCTGTGCCGTGGGCAGATAAAAGGCAGTATCTGCAGAAATGAGGTATTGAGATGTTTGAAGATATACGTTTCGATTCACTGTTAACGATTGGGAAATGACGGACTTTATTTGGTGCCTTTTTCTAAAACGGAAACCAAATAAGCTAGCATCAGCAGTAAAGCTAGCGTACAAGAGATAATAAAAATGCAGAAAAAAAAATGCAGTTACTGCCCTTTACCTGCCCACTGCAGTATTCACCTATTTAGTGTTTAAAAGCTTATTTCAACCGAAACATAAACATCAAAACATTTTACTCAGTATTTCATCGCAAAGCAGTTTTCACTTTTTTCACAAAGAATCAAAAAATATAGAGATCCTTTAAAAAAGAGCTGAGATTCCTTTCAGAAAAAAATAAGGTTAAAAAATAGCTGTTTCACAAAATAGTTGTTTTTTTTTTTCATTAGTTTCATCCATAAACTACAATGTACAATATTATTGAATCCAATAAATTTGTTTAAGAATCAAAATTATTGTTCGATCATTCAAATTCATGTCGACATGAGTATCAACGTCACCATCGATAACATCTCAGACGCTTGAAACAACTACAAACAAAAGTTTTATCGCATTATGTGCTGCAGCAAATGTCGCGCAGTAATTTAAATTAATAACGTCATGCAATGCTGACGAAAACGCATCAACGCGTAAATCGATAAATTAATTAAGCAGAACAGTTCTCTTCTGTTTTAGTGAATGAATTGGCGCACATAATCTATAAGGTTGAAAGCAATTCTGATTTTCGGATTGTGTGTTGGCGCTATAATAACTGCTCCTGAATGAGTAGTTGGCATTTCAATGCCATTCGCATATTTATGAGATGCATAATTTGTGCCTAACTTGAAAGGGTATTTTACATATTGCTATTTAGCAGGAACATATTACTTCGACTTGGAACGGCACTTTTAATGTTGAGAAATAAATTACTGGATGATTTAGAAGCTTGCGTCTAAATGGTGAAGGGTGTTTTTTTAGAGGTATAGAACTTTAAGTTGGCAACACTGTTTGATATGTGTGCCATTTTGATAGCTGTCACTTGTTTCGTGTTCAGTTCGGTTTGCCATTTCATCATGAATAGACAACAAGGCAGTGCAACATGCCACACAGCGCGTGTCACAATTGATTTATTAAAAGAAACGATCGGTGAACGAATAATTTCGCGTAATGGACCCGTGAATTGACCTGCAAGATCATGCAATTGAACACCGCTGGACTACTTTTTGTGGGGCTATGTGGAGTCTCTGGTCTGCACCGATAAGCCACAGACGATTGACCCCTTGGAAGAGAACATTCGCCACCTTATTACTGACATACGGCCTCAATTGCTGCAAAAAGT
Source organism: Uloborus diversus (assembly GCF_026930045.1). Classification (NCBI taxonomy): domain Eukaryota; kingdom Metazoa; phylum Arthropoda; class Arachnida; order Araneae; family Uloboridae; genus Uloborus; species Uloborus diversus. The sequence continues at coordinate 8,295,625 of NW_026557765.1, forward strand.
GAGAAAATTGGACTTTCCAATTGGACTTTCTCTAAGCCAGCTGAGGTGGCCATATGCCAGAAATCATATTTAAATAAAAATGACAAAGAATCATCTTTCGAATAAAGCAACATTCATGGCAATGAACAACATTTAACTGTGTTTTATTTGAATCTAAAGTTCTCTACTTCTAAAAAAAAACATCCTTTAGATATGTTTTATGTTTTAGAAAAGTTGAACAGGTTTTTACTTAAAGACTCAAAAGCTAATTTTGAGTTAGCATGTTTGTACGAGGGCAAATCAAAAAGTCTTTGCACCTATTTTTTATTTGCCAAAAACGGGTACATACAGGTATTTGCAAATATACGTATTGTACTACATCCCACATTACTTCTCCACACAGTAATCACACCGGTTCAGACATTTGTCCCATCGCAGAACTAAATTAGAGTGGTAAATTCTTCCGGATTCCTGTGGAACGACCGTCGGACCGCGTTCTGGGCTTCGTCACATGTGAATCTCTGTCCTGCCAGAAACTTCTTCAGTGGAGCGAAAACTTAAAAATCAGAAGGGCAAGGTCTGTAGGTGCATTTCCCTGTGAATTGCTATGAGCTTTTGTCCCTTGCTCCATGCAAAATGAATCTTGGCTGCTCATAAGCTGTGGACGTCTGAAGACGGACCGTCATCTTAAATGACTGATAACAGCTCCGTTCTTCCGAGCAAAAAGCAGATACGGCTAGTACGGTTCAAGGAACTGTCACAGCTAGAAATGTATATGTTTGCTTTGTATTCACCGCCCATATTTTGGCAAAAAAAAAAAAAAAAAAGGCGCAAAGACTTTTTGATTTCCCCTCGTAGTATTTCAATACTTGCCGATGTAGCTATAATGCGGAAATAAATTTAAGTGGAATTGGTACCTTAAAACGTTGAAATAAAGATAACTTTTCAGTTTATATATTTTCAAAATATTTAAATCAATATTTTTCAAGCGACACCAAAGTCATGTTTCTATGTAGATTAAAAGTTACTCCATTTAAATATGAATGCGGCAGGAATACATTAAAATAGAAACACAATTTTACTTTAAATCACGTTTTTCTCAAAACGTCAATTTTAAAAACTCATGTTCCTTTTTTTTCTAAAAAACTACTTGACATATTACTTTGAAATTTTCACCACATTTTATAGAAATGTTCTTAATTATCCTAACGTGATTTCTTTTTTTCTTTACGACTCACACTTTTACATAAACATATGACTTTATGGTCAAAACCAATCCCTTTTTTCATTTAAAAAGTGACTATTAGTTAAGATTTAACAAAGTATGAAATAAAAAAATGCCTCAAAATTTTACTCTAGTAGACTCTTGGATATTTCTAGAAAACACTGAAAATTGTAAGTTTATATCATTAATACTTTTTGAGAAAAAGTACATATAGTTTAGCAATTTAACGTTACGCGTATTCAGAGTACCGTTTGCCCTTAATCGCACTTAGTAATATATGCTTAACCAGATACATTCAGTTGCGGCAGATCACGTTTTGCGAGTGCAAACAAATTGAGCAGAAATGGATAACCCACTTTCAAAAAATCATATTTGTGAAACTACTGCAGATATCATTGCAAACATTGTATTTGAACATTTCACATAAATGAGTTCACACATTACACATTTGTGTTATTGAGCTTTAATGAGAGAAGCACTTGGTATATTTCTCGATAAACTCATGTATCACTTATTGTAATATGTGCAACCGTTTCGAAAGGGTGGTTTTATGAAATCGGGTTTACAATTTGTGCCCACCCTGCAGTTGGGCTCAAAATGTAAAGACTCACTTAAAATTCATTATTAACAGTACCGGCGGAGGACAATTATAGAAATAAGAATGTAAATTTTCAAAAAATAATACCGTCGAATCCGCTTGATGAAATAGCTCTTAAATGATTGGAAATATTTTAAAGTGATAATAATAAAAATAGATTAAATATTATTTCATCAAACATCAAACCAGAGCATGAGTTAAATTGAAGTGAAAAAAGAAAAGTAACACACAAGTCTTATCTTTTAAAATTCAAAAATTACTACATGTTTCGTAAGGTCCCATGTATGAAACAAATAAAAATTGAAATTCGCAACTCAAGTGACTTTCGAGTTTCAAATGTACCGTCTCTTCTTGATCACTAATAAATGTACAGCTTCAAGTAGAATATATGTTACGATTTCAGAATGTCAAGTTTCTTCTGAACAAGTATCTTTGATCTGCAGAAACTCGATCAGAATTTCATAAAGATACTTCCTAAAATTAGTTTCTGAGAACTTTTATTAAACTACTCTTTTAAAATTCTTGTTTGTTGCTGAACTAAGATATTTTTTCCAAAAGCAATATTATAGCCTAAAAGGAAAAGTGTGTCGGTTCAATTGATAGCTTTGGCAAGTTGTGTTTTCCAGCTTAAATGCGAAATTTTAATAAACGAGATTATAAAAAAGTATGAAAATAAGACGTTTTAGACTTTTTGACAAATTTGAAATCTCTATTGAATATACATTTGAATGAAAAACATGCTGTTGCTTGTTTCATCATTATTATTATTTAGTTGTACTAATTATTATTATTATTACTAATTTTATTACAAGTCATTATTATTACTAATTATTATTTTTATAGCTATTTATTATTACTTTTATTATTACTTATTTATTTATTTATTTTCTTTGTCTTTTCGAGAAAGATGCTCATATAACTCAAGACTGTGGAGAGAACACTAGAATAAATATTTAAAAATTTTTGCATATCTGTTGAAATAGAAAAAAATAACCTTTTAAATAAGAAACAACGCAAGAACGCAAGTTCTTAAGAATGAACTTAAAAAATTTTGACAAAAATCGCAAGTAAGTATTTAGTGTTTGGAAATTATAACTTCTATAAAACTCCGGGAAAATTAACATATTTTGACTCTTGATGCTTTTAGCAGAAACAGCGCTTGAATCAATTGTTAAGATTATTACAAAATACGAATTTTAAAGCAAAATTTGTTTCAAAAAAGAAAAACGGAAAACCATAAGTGCTCCACACATATACCCTCATATGTCTGTAATTTTAAATAAAAAAGGTAATTGCTTTTCTTATATTAATATGCGTAACAACTGAATGGACTTGCAAAGTATGATTATTCAAATATATGATTTCGAATATAATAACTTGTGTACGAAGTTTTTCAATTTACAATTTTATGCATAACTCTTCAAAAACCGTTTCGCTAAAAACTAAAAAAAAAAAAAAAAAAATAGAAATATTAATTTTGTCGAAAACAAACATTTAAAAGAGATGTGTGCACCACATGACTTCCTTTTACGCCGATTTAATGATAGTACAGTCGAACCCGCTTATAAGGAGCCCTGATTTAACGAGTCCGGATTTAGTGAGGAAATCAGAAATACTTAGTTGATACAATGTTAAGTCTATGGGAGCATAACTCGCTTTCAACGAGCAAACCTGAGAGCAATATTTTTGTGATTCGTAAAATTTCAATTGACTCCAAGCTCAGCTTATCCTTTTTACTTCCTTTTACATAGTAAAAGACGTATTGTATTCGCGAAAATAATTTGAACCAAAAATAGGCCTTAATTTCCATTTTGTTTGCCTCCGAATGAGTGTTAAGTATTTTTTTTCAATCCTACTACATGTGAATATATGCCTCAGAACGTATATCCCCGAAATATCCATTTGGGCAATCCCCGAATTAATTACAACGAGTTTTTGCGTGACGCCTGTATGTACGTATGTATGTGCGTATGTGAGTATGTATCTCGTATAACTCAAGAACGATATGTCCTAGAAAGTTGAAATTTGGTACGTAGACGCCTAGTGAGGTCTAGTTATGCACCTTCTCTTTTGATTGCATTCGGGTGCTTTTAAAGGGTTCTTTTGCACCTTTTTTGGGGGAGAAATCATTGTTAATTTCACTGCAAACTCAAGTGGTGTTATGATTTAGTGGACACTTGGCAATATATCACCAGTCTTTTGATCGCCAAGTTTTGTCACAACTTGGCGACAAATTTGGCGATTATTTTGTTTTTTTCTTTTTAAATCTGGTTTCAATTTGGCCACTAGTGGTGTAGTTTAGAGAGTTAGCAATTGAATCACATTGAAATTGCCAATAATGGGAAATAGCATTAAATTGGTGTAAAAGGAAGTCATGTGATGCACACATCAGCTCGTTTGGTAAATGTTCTTCATCACTCCAAAGTCAATCAAAGTTAGTGAAACATAATAAATCCAGAGAACAAGCTATGATAGCACTTTTTAAAATTTGTGGAGTAAAGAAACATTAAAATGTTATATAATGTGTATATGTGCTTTTCTCAAAAACAATGACATAATATCGAGACATTCATGCTATTCAAAACAAAGTAACCAACCTATTTTGTAATGCAGAGTGAATAAAAGGAAGAAAAAAGCAAGTTTGATTAAGTTTTGTGATTTTTATCACGAACTCGCTTTTTACGAGCACTCGTTTATAACGAGCAAAAATCTAGTTATAATTTAGTTCGACTGTAGGGCCTTACAGAAAGGAAAGAAACATCTTAAAATTTCATCCGTTGTTTGTCACAAACCGATGCAAAAAAGCAATTTACTGAGGTTATGTTTTCCAATATCGACTACTTTAACGTAATTTAATGGATAACACTCAACAAATCGCCAATAGCGCCAAATTCAAACCAGTTTCAAAAAAAAAAAACATCTCCAAAAAGGAAGTAATAACCTTGGAGCTGGAATTAAAATGGAGGGAGTTAGTCCAATCATTGGCTTAGCAAAAGCTGACCCAAGTCACGTGACTCAGTAAAAACGAATGGTTGGCCGTTTTGCGGAAAACAAGCGAAATAAACATGATTTCTTCCAATGCATTGCTTCAAAATACATCACGTGACTTGAGTTCTTGGCTTCACAAATGCAATTCTTCACTTCCGCGATTTTATCTCTTCTCAATGGTAATAACACATCCTAAAGTTAACACAACTTGCCACTGGGTTGATCAGAGGAAAATTTAATAAGTAGCAGTGGGGATATAAAGTTTCAAATAAAATCGTTAAATGTTTATCTTTGAATTTCAACATAATAATAAATGTAATTTTTCTTCGAGAAGTTTTAGTTTCCTCCTTAAATTAAATGTTCTACCGAATCTTTAACAATTGTAATAACATGAAAAGCAGTAAAAAGGTATTTCCTGAATAATGATCCACAAATTTGTTCTATTCATTCAAATAATACGATATTAAAGCTTTCGAGTTTTGACCACACTTCTTATCATAGAATAAATAGCTCCAGTAAATGTAATTGTTTGTTAATTCTTTTCAATGCAATATAAATAATGTCTTTGTGATTTACTTGTTTTGAACCATCCCCCTCCCCGATTCTTGATGTATTCTCGGTACGCTTTTGTACCTCATAACCTTTTGAAAGCACGAATCTACTCGATATATTTCACTAAATTTAAGTTCAATATTTTTAATAGCATATTAGCATATGTAAAGTAATAACAGACGTAATTTCGTCTATTGCAAAAATAAAACTTGGTCAGCAGTAAATTAAGTTTTAGTTTTAAACGTAATTTAAAAGATAAAGGTGACAAAAAAAAATACTAAATGCTTTTTAAAATCTAACAAAAAAAAAAAACCTTGATAACGAACAATATTTGAATCACACGATCAGTCTGTGTGTAATTTATGAAAAAAATTACATTACGCTTACAGCTTTATAAACATCACTTTTATAAGCATTTTAAAGAAACCCATAGTTTATTGTCAGTATACTTTGTATCTAATGCCAGTCCAGTAGGTCTCGTGGATCGCAATCAACGATAGCTGGAAACTGCGTTTTAAGACTTCAATTTAAAAAAATTGCAGCGGATAAACCACAGACAACTTGGGACCAAACATTTAGGTTTATGATAACACTCCCTCCCCTACATGTCCTTTCGATTTGTATGCAAACATATTAATACTTTGCGAAACTGGAAGCTGAATTTGCCTTTGGTTGATAAAAATAGTAGATTATTTCCATTTATTATTTACACATTAGTATAGACGCAAAAATATTACATGTTACTATCAGTCATTTGCGCAACATCAGGAAAATTAGATATCACCATAGAATTTGGTGGAAATGATTCTCAAATCCATTCTACAAAAGGTATTTCGATGTTTACTCGTTTCTTTATGTTTTGCGTTGCTTATGTAACCCAGGAATATTTTAAAATTATTGTTATTAATATTTCAACGCGTTCAAAAAAAGGCTCTTCACTGTATTACTAATCACTATAAGAGCAGAATAAAAACGCTTCCTTAACGCTTTATATCATTTAAAAGTGCTACCTCATGCTGAAATTACAATTTGTTTTTCAAAATAGTTAAGAATGTAACAACATATGACTTTTATTCTTATGTTACATGTGGATACTAGTGAAACAATTATATATGTAGCTGAAACTACTAAAGTCAAATTTTCTAGACTGTATATGACATTCAGCATCATTTCTTGATTTTAAAAGCAATTCTAATATTAATTAAAATTCGTGGATCAATTTAGGGTCTAAGATCTTCAATTTTAAGGTCTTCTACTTAATTTAATGGATTTTTGAAGCATTTGGATTAAGTGAACAAAAAACTTATTCTTTGGTTTTGTCAGTTCAATGTGCAAAATTTAAATACGTTGATGCCAACTAAAGCTTAACACTTGGTCTACTAGCCTCGACATTTGTATTCCGAGGTAGATATCTTTTTTCGCACTTGCATGCATTTAATATCTTTAAAAATAATTTTCAAAGGTTTAAACAGCTAAAACAGCATGTTTAGTTGAAAAGAAAAAAATATAGCCCAAACGGCTATATTTGTTCATTACGACTAGCAAGAAAAACCGACCTTAGTCAAGCAAGTAACTGCACTGTAAAAAAAATCTGTAAAATTTACGGAAAAAAACTGTCAGCCAGGACGCCAGTTTTCTTCCGTTTATTTTACAGAAATCTTCCGTATTTTTATTATTTAATCAAGCTGATTTATTATTTTATGAAGATTAAAAAATGAAACTATACTTTCATAAATACATTTCAATATTTACTATACTACTACGAAATACATGTATACAAAGGTACATTTCCGAATATACCTCAGTAACAGATGACAAAAAAACATAATAATAAAATATTGATTAGGATGCAATGAAATGGAAGTTGCAAACGATTTAAGACTTACTCGCTTTAAATAAATATAAGATCAAAAACTCGAGCACGAGAACCAAAATCCAAACACGCGGGCGAAATTTCGAAGATTCGAAGAAAAACAAAGTATTACCGGTTCCAGATTCAAAAAAACAGAGAAATCCTGTATTTTATTACGAAAAGTTTTTTTCTGTAAAAAAGACGGATAACTTCTTCAAAATTTACAGTTTTTTTTTTACCGTGTGTAAGATACTGTGAATCGTATTAAAATCTTCAGCACTATAATACTCTACTCTTGGCCTTGTTTGTTAATAGCGTTAAAAGCGAAATTTTTGTAGTTGTTTTCTGTTTTTTTTTTAGTACTTTTAATATCTTCACAAAGATAACTTTCAATTGCACAAACAGGTAAAATAATGATTTAGTGCTAATGAACAAATATAGCTCAAGCGCATTGCTAAAACTTTTGGCAGTCTAGCAAGAAATTGCAAGACATTTTAAAGCCGACTACGATCATTTGGCGAAATGAGTTAGAAAAATGGAGTACTTGAACTATCGAATTTCTCTCACTTTTCATGCTTGCACTTGATGCTCTTGATACTGAAAATCCACTACACTTACAAAATTGAACCGCGTTCAGTATCGTGCAGTTTAAAGAAACTATTTATACATTTCAGATTGACATTTATTGTGCCGTTAAGCTCTAATGGAAATATGTAATTTTATCTTCCTTAAGAATAGTGAGAAAATAATGCAACCCTTTCAATCTTACTTTGAAACAATAAATGCCGGTTCGACATCAGTGTATGACAGAGAAGAAATTTTGCTGCCAACTAAACACTGTAATGTTGCTTACTCTACTTTTGGTATTGTTTGCACATAGCGTTTAAAGCGATTTTTTTATTCAATAACAGATAAGTTTTTTTCCCTACATTTATGTGTTTTTAAGTTTTTAATATTTTTAAGGATAGCATTTAAATGTTTGAACAAATGAAACAATTACTTTAGTTTTGATAAACAAATATAGCTTATACGCATTGCCATAAGTTCCGGCTTTAGTCAAACAAGTAGTTGCAAAACTTTTTAATGCCTATTACAACCCATAGAAAAATGCTTTAAAATGATTGAGAAAATGAAACGTTCAAATTTCTCTAGTTTTCGGGATTGCAGAGCCCACTATACTGCAGAACGTAAAAAATATGAAAGTCAAAAATCTGAAAAGTCTAAAATTCAAACGTGAAAAATCCGAAACGTCAAAGACTAGAATTTGAAAAATCTGAAACTTTGAACGTCAAGAATACGGAAACATAAAAATTCCGAACGCACTCCCATTAAAATTTTAATAAACTCAATAAAATTTTATAGCTGTATCATTTAAAAATCTGTTTTTCCCCTAATGAGTTGGTCCGTTTCTCCCTACAGAAATTAGTCAACCATCTTTCTGTGAAAAAGGTTTATTTTCGAGATGTTCAATTCCTGTATAGTAGTTTCTGCCAGAGTATATAGTGTTGTAAATATTTGTAATCTTTTTTACGTTCAGTTTACAATCAGAGTTAACTTTTGTAAGAAGATACAATTGCAGTTTGCATCATTTGCATGAAGTCGTATTTTTCAGAAGTTCAGTTATTGTATAATAGTTTCTCACAGTGAAGATACAGTACTGTAAGTGTTTTCCACTTCTCCTTTACGCTCAGTGAACAATGAGAGTTAATTTTTGGTAAAAAATGTAATGATATATATTTTATCGTTTGCGTGAATGATGTATTTTTCAGAAGTTCAATTACTGTATAATAGTTTCTCTCAGTGTAGATGCAGTACTGTAAATGTTTTTTCACTTCTCCTTTACGCTCAGTGAACAATGAGAATCAATTTTTGTTAAAAAATATAACTATACATTTTTTATCGCTTGCGTACAGTCGGTGTATTTTTCAGAAGTTCAATTACTGTGTAATTGTTTCTCACAGTGTAGATACAGTAATGTGTATATTTTCCACTTCTCTTTTACGCTCAGTGAACAATGACATCTAATTTTTGTTAAAAAATATAATTATGCATATTTTATATTGTTTGTGCAAAGTCGGAGAATTTATCAGATGTTCAAATGCTCTATAATAGTTCCTCACATAGTAAATGTAGTCTTGTAAGCCGTTTTAATTTATTCTTTTACGTTCAATAAACAATGAGAGTTAATATTTGTTTAAAAAATGCAATTATGTAATGTATCGCTATGTACTGTACTGTAAGTAAAACGCGAGTATATACACAATATATAACCACCTAAAATGATTATATTGCATCCTATATGTCTGAACGGTATTTCTTTGTTATTTTCGAAAATCTGAACAATTTGAAAATATGAACTGGGTATGGTCCGTATTAGTTGGGATTTATGATTCTCCCATATTTACAAAAAAATTTACCGCATTCAATATCGCCGAAATTTGAATAAACAATTTATGAACAATTTATTTCAAACTAAAATTCTCTGCGTCATTAGACTCGAAATTCCCAATAGAAATAAATATCGAATCTTACCTTTATACGAATAGTGAGAAAGCAAACCACCCCTCCAATCTCGCTTTAAAACAATAAAAGCCGGCCCGACGTCCGTGTATGACGGAGAAGAAAACTTGCTGCCGCCTACGTCCGCATCTGCGAACGTTCTGACTCACAGGGCCGCAACTGGTGGTAAGCTAGGACCGCATGTCACGTGATGGGGCTTTATCCAATGGTGCGGCAGGGGATTTTCTGTGCATATGGTAATGAAATGTTCATGGCTTGAAAGGGTGCCCGAAATGAGGGAAAATTATAGGGTAGGAAAACATGGAGAGAACAAGCAATTGTCGGTTGTACGATTATGAAAATCTGTTTTATTATCATGAGTCCCTTGTTTTCCGACAAATCACATATTTGTTTTACTTTTCTACGTATAAAACAGGTTTTTTATAGTTTATATTTTCATTTATTCATAACTTGTTACCATCATATGTTTTTTTTTTTTTTTTGGTTTCATGTTTGCCGTTTTAGGGAAATTTATAGGGTAGGAAAACAGAGAGAGAACAATAAATCGTAGGTTAAATGCTTTTGATAATGTCTTTTATTTTTACAAGATCCTTGTTTTCCGACGAATCATGTTTGTTTTTCTAAACAGATTTTAATTTTTATTTACTAGCTGCGTCGCCCGGCTTTGCATGGTCTACCTCGAAAATAGAAATAATGTCTGTTCAATAACCAGGCTTGAACAAAATAAATCTGTAAAAGTTTCCCAAAAAATTGCAGAAAAAGGACCAAAAAGGTAAAATTTTAACTACCCCGATAACAGAAAAAATCTCAAAACAAAAGCCAGAATTTTATGTTTTATATACGAGAAAAAAATGGCAACATATCATTCTTGTCGATGATTTTCTTTACGCTACAAATTTAAATAAAAGCATTGTCCAACAATGAATTTCTAACTGAACGCTTACCTACATTTTAGTATGGATTTAACTAAAAACAGTTAAAATTCACATTCTAATTACCTTCGAACATTGGAACAAATTCTATCTGTTGCAGAAACATCAGGGGTTTCCATGGATATTTTATTCTAGTTTTTGGGGGCATTTTCTCACCTTCTCTCGGGTGCCCAGTTCCTCCCTGCCAAATTTAGTCGAGATCCGACATAAACTGTGAATTTGTGTAGGGAACATACATACACACATATGTACACATATATTCTTTGTTTTATTGATTTAGATTAATGAAATATTACCATCTTATATTTGATTTATGGTTGCATATATCAAGAGTACACTTACGAGAGAAAATTATAGGGTAGGAAAATATGAGGAAGAGGAGTAACTGTCAATTGTACGATTATGATATTATCTTTTATTATAATGTGGCCTTTGTTTTCCTACAAATAATAAGTTTGCTTTTCTTAAGAGACTTTTATTTATTTTTACTCATAACATGTTACTATTATGTTGAATAGAAATAAATGCAAAGACATATTTATGGCTTGAAAGGAAAGTAATACGGAAGAAAAATTTGAAAAGGACAAGCAGCTGTCGGTTGCACGATTGTGATTATTCCTTTTGTTATTATAGTCCCTTTATTTTCCGACAAATGCAATGTTTGAATTTCTTCATAGGTTTATGTTTTTTTATTCATAACATGCTACCATCATATTATGAACAAAATAAAATTTTCATTTCTTGATTGCTAATGATATTTTTTTATTATTGCGGATCTGTTGTTTTCCTACGAATCATATCTTTGCTTTTCTTTAGAGTTAATATGCATTTATTTATTTATTTTTTTTTTGTATTCATTAAATTTTATAATTTTATTTTAAATTTTTGACTGCATGTTTGAAAAGTACTCATATGAGTAAAAGTCATAGGGTAGAAAAACATGAAGAGAACAAGCAATTGTCAGTACTATAATTATGATAATATTTTGTCATCACGAGTCCTAATGGTCCTTTATTTATTTTTATTCATTGCATGTTTCCATGATGTTAAGAATAAAAATTAATGTAATGAAATGTTCATACGAGTATCCGACATGAGGGAAAATTATAGGATAAGAAACCATTACGAGAACATGGAATTGTCGGTTGTACGATTATGTTTGCTTTTCTGAATAGGTTTTTGTTTATTTTTATTCAAAACATTTTACGTTTAATTTATGATTGCATGTTTGAAGTTAGTAATATTACATGTTTGAAAAGTATCCATTTAGCTTTCACAAACAGTTTTAAAATTTCATTAGAAAAATATTTAAAGCTAAACTCATAAATACATGTATTTAACACTTAACCTTCTTGCTTGGTATTTTAATTTAAAAAATCGAGATTTACGGGATCTATCTGTGTAACTGGTTTTCTCAATAATATTTCAATGCTATCTGGTCCTCGTTTAGACTGATGCATAGTATGTATTTCTTAAAACATAGGAAATTATACTTAAAGCATATAAAATATTGCCATTTTAAGCTTTGTGGAAAGCATTTAATGTTACAAAAAAAATCCTGTGATAAGAGTATTGTGACCATTGCCACCGTCACGTGCGGGGCAACTTGACGCTATAATTTCGTCAACATTTTGTTTCAGATCTTAATATTTTAACTAAACAGGAGTAGGCACATTTTTAATGTTTACATTTGATACAAAGATACTCCTCTGACACAGTATTATTTTTATTAAATAAATTAGTTATTTAAAACTTAATTTAATTGCATGAGTCACGTGCGGCACATCCAAATTTAACTTCTGTAGTTTGCTGTATGCATTACTTAATGTTTTTGCTCTATTAATATAGCAATGACGAAACAAATTGTAGGTTTTGAAAGCTAAGGTTCCAACGTAAAGGAAACATCTCATTTTTTGAGAAATAATAACTTAAACCGTTAAAAAATGTTATGTATTAGGCCATTTAACTGAAAACGTCCTTGTTTTTCCGCAAGTGATGGTTTTTTAGTTCATAAATTTAAAAAGAAGTGAAGAAATTCTTTTGTGCTTCAGAAGTCACACATACGTTTATGATTTCTTAAGCAACCAAATTTGGCTCATTACCGTTTTAAATTATCATTTTTAGTGAAATGTATAAAGTTTCATGTGCGGGGCAAAATTATCGTTTTCCGTCGAACGGCCCATTCACTGAATGTTACCAAAAATATCTTGTTATAAAGTATTAACTGAATGTTAGAAAAAAAAGAGAGAGAGAGAGAATATTCGAACTCAAGTTGTATAGCTTTATGCAAAGAAGAATTTCATATTGATTTGAATATTGAGCTCTCTTCTTACAGCTGGGATAACTAGAGTACGTTCTTGTTTTACTTTTATGCTGCTATCATGAAAGCGTTTTTTAACAACATTGCGTGACGCGAGACGAATTGACTTAACCAAGTAATTTTTAACATAGTGCTTCTCTCCAATTAACTAAAATAAGTAGTTTATTATCACTCTGTTCGCGAGAAAAACGCCGTAAGCATGGACATTTCTTCCTTTTTGACCACAACCTCTTCTGAAAACAGTTTTCTTTCTTTCAAGCTACGAAAGGCGCACTTTACATTATTGTTACTTTAATAATGTTCTTACTTGCCGAGGATTGTAACTTTTAATTAGTTCGTAGTTAATTGTTTTTGAAAACTGTTAGTACACTGAACTTATCCCTTTTGCACACGGTGAGTACTTTGATCAGTCTGTCACTCTTCGCCCCAGCTTTCAAAAAAAAAAAAAAAAACCTATCGTACTGTTATCATGGAGTTTTGCCATGATTTTCCTAGTGCGTAAGTTGAAGCTATGTGAGAAAAAAGTATATTTTCCTGCAGCTTGTAGCAAATTCCAAAGGCGTTTAAAATATTCATTGCAAATTTGAGCCCAATAAAGTTATATTTTCAGTAAATTTGTATTAGCGATGTCAAAATATAATTCATTGAGGGCTTGACGAAGAAAGCAACATGTCTTTTCAAAATCACATTGCAAAATGTAAAAGTGCAGCAAGGAGAAGAAATTTTCGGGATTTATCTTAAACTAGCAAGGTTTAACTTTGATATTTTTGCTTTGAAAAAGAAGTGCCGTCAATTCACAAAACAGTCGTTAACAATTATTTTCAAAGTGGTTTTTTATGAATGTGGTTGTATGAATTTTACTTTAGCTCAAATAATATTTTAAAAATAAACAAAGGGGTTGCTTATAAAACATATACACATTGTTTGTAAAACATACAAACAATATTAAATGACACATTTTTAGTTGCGATGTATCTCTTAGAAATCATAGTAATAAAAGATATGCAAGTACTCAATAATTAAGTACAAACATTAAAGAGAATATTTGCTTCGTAGTACATTTTTATATTACAGTGATATAATTAGCAGAGCATTTACCCTTTCTCATACGTTGGAATAAGTTTTATCAATTCTAATTAACATTAATTTCCTTTCGTGTAACATTCGGGTTTTATAATTCTAAAATTCAATTTTAGGAAGGCCCTTTAAAGTAAGTAACAAACAAGAAAACTTTTTTTTTCGCTTAAACGTAATTAAATCCAGCATAAAAAACGGCATTTTCACAATATCTTTTGTAAGAAAAAAGATTGAGTTGGTTGAGAAAACATAAACACGAAAAGGGATTAACTGAAAAGAGGAGGAAAAAAGTTACTTTAAAAAAGCTGACAATCTAAAACGAAGAAAAAGGCTTTGATTTTTTTTATTTAATGTGGTTAATGAACTAATTTGAATTTGATTCTACTGAAAAAAAACTTTGTTTCTATCCCCTTGCAATGTTCAGAATTCTTCTCTGTTTCACTGTTGAAAACAAGATTTTTTATTCAAACTAAAAAACAGTAACAAGAGAAAGCTGTTGTAGTAATAGTTATTTTGAAGAAGTAAAAATGAGAAGGATTTTCATATTTTTAAGTAGTAAACCAAACTGGTTTATCCAATTTAAAAAATAAAAATTTCGTTTTTATATTGAACAATAACACACACATACTTTTGTTTAACGGATGCGACATGCAGGGTTACAAAAGTTTAAGGAAATAGAAAAGCAATATATATGAATAAAGCCAATTAAGATCGAACATAAAAACATTATTTCAGTGAGTTTAGAGGAAAAACTCACTAAATGCATTTTAAAAGTCATTAAGTGAAAAATTGTCCATAAAAAAAATTAAGTTCAGATGCTTAGTCCAAAATTACATTAATGCTTCCTTAAAACAAACCACCCATGCACCTTTGCACAACGTCATCACTGACTGACCCTTCCTAATTCTGTCAATTGTACAGAAGAACCTCGAGCTCCCGTTTATCCAGGTCTCCAGTATATCCAGATCAAATTTGTAGAGTTCGAAAAATACATCCACTTAAATAATAATTTAAAGTTATGATAGCAAGAACGTAGCCATAAATACCCCAAATGTTCGTTTCCAATTTAGGTTAAACGTACAACTTTCGCATCATAAATTACAGTAATCTAAACGTACTTTCAGTGTCAGAACACCACTGCAGTAGTATCGGAACACTACTGCAGTGTAGTAGTGTCGGAACACTACTGCAGCTGCGCTATATAAGGGTACAGTGATTGTGAAAAACGATTCGATGTAGTTTTTGACAGAATTTAAACGTTACGGTATGACGTGATTATAACGTCATACCGTATGTTTTTTTTTTTGTTTTGTTTTGTTTGGCCACTCACAGCGTCTCACCTAGTGAACCGATTTTGATGATTATTTTTTTAATGGTAAAGGTTTGCACTAACTTAGGTCCCATACCCTTGATTTACCATATTTGTTCTTTAAGAAATAAATTATGGGCAAAAAATGTAAATTTTATGTAAATTCTCTATTTATGAACCCAGTAGATGGCGTTGACGCTTTAGCGTCAGCGCCATCTAGTGGGGCCATGCTACAGTGCCTAGAATAAGTAGCGTGCCATTCGCTTATGGTTTCAAATTCAATTCTTGTAGTCAAAGCTGTGGAATACCGCTAAATGGCAATGTGGCCATAGAGCACGTGACTTTTTACGGAATTAATAAAAGAAATTAATGGACTTATGAAAGTTGAAATTTAAGAGAATTGTTTCATAACTGGGTGCAAAAGTGGATGAGGATCAGGCGAAGGAAACATTTCGCTTTTCAAAGCTCTCGAAAAAAAGGAAAAACTTAAGAAATGGAACGGTTTAATTCCTTCTAAAAATATCAATGATATAGTCTGGAGAGATGAGGGTTTCCTTGTAATAGATAACATGGTTAAAGTAAGAAGACCTGTAATTTTTATCACGAGAAACTTTTATTGATGTGAAATATAAATTAGTTTGGTTAACCATTGGGGAAATACTTTATATTCAAATGGTTTTAGATGCATTGATATGTTTTTTCTAAGTATAAGGCATTTATATGACGTTTCGTGATGGTAACATCATACTATTTCTGAAATACATTTACACTAAAAAGAGTGGAATAGAAAAAAAATAAAAAAATAGAACCGACTTTAAAATAATTGCAGCTGGAAATTGCTCTAAAAAGTAAAAACTAATTTTATTTTTCGACCACCATACTACTTTTTACTGTCACCAGGTACTGCTTTTAAGCGTATATTTTGAAGTCGGCGCAAAAACAATCGATAAAATCATACTTAACCAACTTATCTGTGTTGCGGTATAAATGTTACGTTCTTAAATTTGACTGGTTTTTCTGAAAAATACAAACGAAAAATAGTTATACATAGATTTAAATTTTCGTATTTGTGTAGACTTAAAAATATATGATGAAAAGTACTACTTGTGGTGCAATTTCCAGCTGCAGTTTTGAAGTTGGTTCTATTTTTTATTAATTTTTTTTTTGTTACAAAGATTTATTTGTTGCAATAAAATTCCGTCTAATTATTTAAGAACATGCTTTTCTTATGGCCCGGATTATACGAATTTTCGTTTATCCGGATTGCCTTTGGTCACAGTTAGTCCGAACAAACGAAGTTGTAATGTATGGATGTTTGTACTCCTGTAGTTTCCATAAAATGTGTGTTGTATTTTAAATCATAAAACAACCAAATCATTGTTCTATCTGTAAAAGTCACAGTGGTTTACATTTGCTAATGTGTTGCATCATTGTTCACACCAATTCTATTTTATTGCATCTAATAACGCTGGCAACAAATCATCGTCGTCTGTAAAAATATTTTTTAATGCTGGAATAAGTGGAACCCAACTAGTAATCGATTTGAATACCAAGTGGGTAAGTAAAATTACTTTGAACTACTGACAAGAGCAGGAAGTTGCAACAACAGTATAAGCATTGTCACCGCCGGTTTAAAACCAATAATAGACGCACTTTACATCAGCAGTCAAACTTAATAAGTTTCCGTACTGTGATCATTTGCCCGATCCAATGATAAACCTGATTTTGTGAGGGGCTGTATAAGGTCACAGATGATTCTTAAAATCAAATTTCATGCAAAGTAGGGAGTATGATTTTTCATTAACATAGGAAATATTACGTATTGAAGCTTAGAGCGTTTCATTACATAATATTTTTAATGAAAAATGAAAACTAATATTTCAGGTCAATATTATCTCATTAACTTGTTCCGCCTTAAAATCAAATTGTTCTTCTGATTCACTTTCAAACATATGAATCTAGCTCAATTTTAGGCCGTAATTTCTCATTTATCAGTCAAGCAAAATTAAAAAAAAAAAAAAAAAAAAAACAAAATCATGAGCCGCAAAGCTTTTAAAAAAAATGGCTGCTTGCTTCTTGATCTTCTATAAACTACTTTTGTTCCTAATATTATTTTTAGTGTTTTATCCATGTTCTTATCTACATAATACGTTACATATAATACCGACTTTTCTCTTGTCAATTTAAAGAAAAACATTCCCAGCGTTCTGAAAAAAGAATAGAAAAAAACTACGGAGAAACGTATTTCAACATGGGAATAACAATAAAAAAGCGAACGACGAATGCAGAACAAGCTGAAGAATGTGAACAAATCTCCGGATTTCGAATGTTTTTCAGCTGACGTTCGGTGTTCTAAGCTCGTATCTCCAGAGATCAATTTTTGAAGCAAACATTGCTTTTAGAAGATCTTACGACTGAATATTGTGTTTCATGTATTTCTCCAGCACATTTGCGCATAGATATCATCTGGAACTCGATTTTGCTTTAAAATGTTTTCTTTTTTTTTTATCTATGCAAAAATAAATGCATGCTTTTCATTGTCTATTAAATAAATTTGCATGTTTTTTTTTTTTTTTTTTTTTTGAAATATTGCATATGATTTTTTAAAATCAGCTCAAAATACCCTTCTTCATATAACTTAGCCGCATGGCTGGTACATGTCTAAAAGAGTCAGTCACTTAAACGCTTTCATACAAAGTCAGATGACTTTTCTTTCTTTTCTAATAATAAAGCTTGAAGTTTGGATCTCTGTCTGGATGTCTAGATGTCTGTGACGCGCATTGAGCGTAGACAGTTCGGTCGATTTTTATGAAATTTAGCACAAAATTAGTTTGTAGCATGGAAGTGTACACCTCGAAGCGATTTTTCGAAAATTTGATTTTGTTCTTTTTTTATTCCGATTTTAATTACAGTTTATCGATCAAATTATCACAACGTGACGGACAAATTACCATAACGTGGATGAGCCAATTAGTATAACGTGGAACCGTAACATAGGCGAGCAAATGAGTATAGCAAATTGGCGAGAAATTCATCATCCATCATTTGTAAATATACGAGCTAACCAAATGACCTTTAATTTTCTTCTACGGGTAAAGTCGTGCGGTTACCACTAGTACTAAAATAAACCGGTAACCCGATTATGACATCCGGAGATTGTCGGTGCATTGAATATAGTTATGGCTTAGTCCTGGATTGCATGCAATAACTACTGCTAAATACCTAAGCTTATACTTTCAATTTCGAATTGAACCGCACCTTTGTTTGTGATCCCCTATTGGTGTGCATGATTTATTTTAGCTACCAGTTTGTTGCTACTCTCAGCTTCAGTGAGATGCATCAGCCTTCAGCTCGGTTATTGACTCTTCCAGACTGATGAATCCGTAACAAGGACGAAACTACTGTCAGTAGATGTCATGACCAGGCTGTTGTTATACTGTATGTAGTTCTGCCTTAGCCTTGGCTTACAGGCGGTGACGTATTACAAACGTTTGACTTTAAAAACGTATGAGAAATAGGTTCATAAGAAAGTAGGATATTTGCTTTTTCTGTTTGTACCGCTACTTCATTCCCTTTTTTGTGTGGCTAAATTATTGCTTCATAGTGCTTTTTAACCATGTTTTAGTTAGCCCACATTTCAGCTGATACAAGTCAAAAGAATTAGTGGCTGCAAGTCTTCGTAGAAAGTCGGTGAAACTTTGCGAGTTATAAATAAAAATGTTCGAAGGGTATGGACTTAAGAAATAATACACCATCTACTTCTGTAAATACTACGTATTTATGTAGAGTGTGTTGGAATGATTGATGAAAGCATCGCGTCAATCTGTTTCAGGCTAATTCAAAAGCTTAACATAACTTGTTATAGCCATTATCTACGAAGACTTTCTACAGAGTAAATACAGGTGTCTGAAGCATATGTATATTAGTAAATGTATTATATTAGCTACAAACAGTAGTTCAATTTAATCGGTTAGTGCCACAAATTTATGTGTATTGTGTGATGGGTGATAGATGGCAAAGTAAGCTCCGAAGAGCCTCCTTTAGTTAGCAAATTTGGCTAGGCACGAGTCACGAGTTCCACTAAATACAGAAATTTAAGTAAACAAAATATCTTAGGTCTGGTGTTTGAGTTTCGGCTACTGTCATAAGAACAAGTACATCTGCATAAATGTAAGATAATACATACATTTTTCTTAGTACATATAGAGCAGGGGTTCTCAAAGTGGGTGCCTCGGCACCCTGGTATGCCGAAAGAAGCGGCAAAGGGTGCCACGAAGTATCGATTGTATCAATATAATTTACTCTAAAAGACCGATATTGGAAAATGTGTACTTTAACCGGTGATTCACTGGAAATATTCGGTGTTTCCGCGATGTCTAGGGTATGTAAATGTTGATATTCATTGGCTATTATCGACATTTACCAGATTTCATGACGTTCGTAACATGTTTATGTAATAGAGGTGATTTAGGGAGCCGTGAGAAAATTCAAATTCTTCAAAGCATGCGGTGAATTGGAAAAATTAGAGAACCCCTGATCCAGAGATTTGATCTGAAGTAGAAGCACAAGCGACTACACTTTAACATTTGGAAGAATGTTATTCAATAAACTTCCAATTTTCTGACGACAAAGTTTAGTGTTTAGTTTTACTATATCTTGATGCTAATTTTCGTACGCTGCAACACAACATGGTAAAATTTAAGTAGCATTCTCTCCAGCTAGTAAATTTGCTCTATTCTTGGCGAATCTAGGCGTCAGCAAAAAGTCACTTCAGAAGTTAAAACTGATTACGATCATTATGTGCTTTCTTCAAACAGTGTAGGGCATAATTGGTAAACCTCGTGTGGTTTTAAAAAATTTTAAGCTGTAGTTTCAATAAATTAGAACGATTTTCGGTTAAAATAGAAACATAAGTTTTTGCCTGCATAATACTTTCAGGCTCATGAATGCTTTCGGCTGTATTTTATTCATGTGTTGTTTCAGATTGATTTTGAGTTAAATGTTTCTGCTTTTTGCTGTTTTACTAGTAATGAAGCTTGCAAAGAACTATTTTCGTAATCAAATTTTTTGCAGTTTTTCCTCTTTTTCTCATCAAGAAAATTCCATTTGTTTCCTAATTCATAACAAAAAAAAGTGTAAACATTGCACGCTTTCAAAGTAATAAATTATACATTTTTTTTCTTATAATAATTGACTTCGGCAACATTTAATGGTATTTTTTAAACTTCATCTGGTTTGGAAAGTTTCATTCTTTTCTCTAGTTTTCAATACAGCTTTAATTTGCTTAGATTTCATTTATTCTCTTTAGAGAGAGAAAAAAACTTGTTTAGTTTAATCGAATATCGAAAAGTAAAAATGCAAAAGAAAATTAGTTCTTGATTGAGCTCTGTTTCTCCTTTACAATGCCCCTAGAAGATGTTAAGAATTGATACAGGATACAAAAATAAAATCTAATTTTACTTTCCCCAGAAAAGTGCTTTATTTCGTTTTCTCAGAGTTGGTAGCTCTGCTAAGCATCGCCATATCCGTGTTGGTAACTCGATAAGACAAAATTATTAATCTAGCTCTGAAGCAAATGGGAAATGTAATGACTGTGGTTTATGATGTTTGCTTTAATAGTAAAAATCCTATTTTATTTCTTCGAAGGATAAATGGCAAGTCTTTTTTATTTTCATATTAATGAAGCAAAACAAGTTGGAGAAATATGAATGAAAGTTTTTTTTTCTTTAAAAGTTATTTTTTTTTTTTTTTTTTTTTTGTAGGATATCAAAAAGCTAATGGGCTTGAAATATTCTTAAAAAAATAATGTGGAGAAGTCCTATTATTTATACAATGTGTCCCTTACCCCTCTCCCCTCTTAAGAACGGTTGCTACTATATTCATAAAAGGGGTGTTTTGGTATAGTAAAGCATTTATGCGCTACTGAATAAAGCTATTTCCGGTGCCACCTAGTGAAAAATTACGGAGTTAGATTTCCCATCTTGCAAACGGTTCGAGATACGGAAAAAGAGTGATATGCATATTTGTAGAGCATCGCACATTCAATACAAAAACATATCTATTAAACGGTAACTGCCGTTCCGAAGTTAAGAGGATGGCAAGAGGTTTTAGATAGCCATTAAAAATTAGAACTTAAGGCGAAGTAAATCACAAAAATGCACGTCCGCATTACTTTAATCGAATGAAATATATCCAGTATTTTCAACTCTGCATCTAGAAAACCGGCACCATCCGAGATTCTTTTTTTACCGGTCTTTAGATAGTTTAACGTATCTGAAGTAAATAAATATAATCCATCAAAAAATAGATTAATGACAATTGTAAAATACTTTTGCCATAATATCGCGATTACTGCAAACTTTTGTCTCCTCACTCTATAGTGCTACAAACTCTTTTGTACATTTAATGGACTTGTCGATCAGAATTGTTAATTAAATCATCTGCGATTAGCAGGACTTAATTTTCATGGGATGCTCAGAGGAGCCCTGAGTCTGCAGTTTAATGCTAGGAAATTTAAAAAATTAAGCGGCAAGCAAAGGAGCTCATAAATATAGGGCTCCGTAGCCCACTAACCACGTCAAGTTCTTTCAATTTACCGAGCAAATTTGACGCGGTATTGGGAGATATGTTACCTTTGTGTGTTTTCAAGTGGTTTTTTTCTTGTCACTTTCTGAAAAATCTTGAGTTATCAGTCAAAAACTGTTGCTATTTTTCTTTTTCTTTCTTTTTTTCTTTTTGTTATGATTGTTGTTTCCACTATTTTAGATATGATTGTTAATAGACATCATTCTTACTTTAAGAGTAAAAACTGCGAGCACAAACTTCTACGAATATTTATACATTGCTATTAACCTTTTTTTTTTGTAAAAAAATAGGAAAATACATATTCGAAGATGTTTACTTTGAACATATAAATAAATCACAGTTCATCAAGTCATAAGAAACCTAGCAAAATAAAAAGAAAAAACCTCAAAACGGTTGACTGGAAAATAACCTTTACATTTATAATTGCATGTAAATATAAGTTAATTTCTTTTCAGTATCGTCATCATAAAATATTCTAAATAAGAATGTTTTGGTATAAAGATCTAAGGTATGACTATACACTGTGAAATTTATTTTAAAAAAAACTTGAAAAATATTAACATCTTCCTGTAGAACTAAAATCCGAAGGTTTTATATATTTGAATAAAGATGTATTAGAAACTATGTTGCTACACTCAAGCCTTCAATAAATAGGCTTTCGAAAACTATCATATTAAAATGGTCACAATTCAACTTTAATTCTGTCTCAATCATATTAAAGTTGTCATAAGTATGGGCATTAAATATGTTGATATATTATCCCAATTCTATAAATAACATCAAAACTAAACCTTATAATTAAGTTAAACCTTAAAACTAAAGCATAAAATGCAAAATTGTATATTTTAAAAAACTAAATAAAACTGTTAAAAGCATTTAAATCCAGGAGATGAAATAATCGCTCCAAAGACGGCAATTAAAAATAACTATGTGTTGGTCTATATTTCTTCTCAAACAGCTTGCAAAGAGGATACGTTAGTGAGGTGTGAAGTATAATTCAATGTTTCATTTTTTATAGTAAATACTAATTCCTATCACGAGATCTAGCAAACACAGTCTCCGTGTTTCAAACTCTTTATTTAAAAGTGTTTAAAAAATTACAAACCTGCTGGCAAGTTTTTATTGGGAAAAAAATGGTTAGCACAAGCATTTTCATAAAATTTAACACCTAAACCAAGGTAAAAAATAAACAATGTACTGCTATAATACAGTTACTTTCAAACTATCAAGCGAAAACTAGCAGCTAAAATCTCTCCTTTATTTAACCGAAAACCACTGTCTGCCTAGAGCCAAACTAATCCTACAACAAATCACATTCTTTTTATTTCGCGGTATTTTCTTTCAGACACATCCGCTTCCCCAGGGATTAATCTTTTACAGAGAAACCTTGAGAGATAACTTCTTCTTTCGGCAGCAAGAAATCTGGGACGGACAGACTCATTTTCTTAGTGACTTTCTTTTATTTCCTCCCCAAACTAACTCTTCTTCTATTAAATTCATGTCATAAGGTCAGGAAACAATCTCCGCTGAGCGTTAAGTGCATGGTATTGCTATCGTACTTCACAAAAGGATGTTATCTGGCTTTGTTTTGCCCATTTTGTTTTCAGAATGGAGGAAGTACGGTATTTCTTTTTAAACCATTCATGTGCACCTCAGCGTGTTTAATTCGTCTAATAACACGTCTTACAGTAATGTTTTCACGTACGAAATGTTTCAAGAGACGAAAAAAGGTTTAATAGCTTTCTCAACCAAGTTATTGTCTTATGACATGATTGCAAATATAAAGTAAAAAGGTGTATATGTAGAATTATTGCTCTGTTAATTTTAACTAAGTAAGCTAGCGTGCTTTGTTTTATTTGATGAATCTAATGACTGAAAGTCGTGACTTTAAATACAGTGTAAAAACAAGAAAATATATAATTTTTATTTTTATACACATAATTACCAGTACATAAAGCCCAAGATTAACTGTTACGAGTCAACAAGAGGCGATCATTTCATTAAAAATGGCTACCTAAAAATCAAGTCTCATTCTTCAAAAGTGGCCACCATATGTTTCTTTATTTGGTAACAGCTGTACCCGCACGGCTTTGCCCGTAGTAGAAAATTAAGAGATCTTTTGGTTCACCTGTATATTTACAAATAATGGATGATGAGTTTCTCGCCAATATGCTGCGTAAATTTGCTCGCCCAGGTTATGGTAATTTGCTCGTTCACGTTATGATAATTTGCTCAGAAAATTGTTCTTAATATCGAAATAAAAAAAAAATAGGAGATCGAGTTTTCGAAAAATCGCTTCAAGGTGCACACCCCCATGCTACAAACGAGTTTTGTGCCAACTTTCATGAAAACCGGCTGAACGGTTTAGGAGCTATGCTCGTCACAGACATCGAGACAACTAGACATCCAGAGATCCAGACTTTCAGCTTTATTATTAGTAAAGACAAAGATTAAAAAAAAGTCATATCATATATTGTGCTATGACAACACGCTTCCAATCTTGAGCTGTTCAGCGCATCACGCAAAAGTGGCAACAATTTTTTGTGACTCTGGTAGCTAGTGACTGCTGTTCTTTAGACTTTCTACTCCTGAGCTTTATCAATAACAGCATTGGTTATAGACATATAGGTGACACATTCTGTTTCTTTTGCTTCAATTTTCTGTAACAGTAGGTGTAGAAAAAAATCTGCAAAGTTACTTCTTCAAAACAAACTCAATCTATATTTAATTTTCATAATTTTCTCTCTTATCATTTATTCAAAATGATCCGGTAACATGCGTGATTTTTACTATGAATGATTTGTTAAAAATAATTAAACCTGTATTATCACTGTGACATTGTTGTTCTATTAACTTTAATTGTGGAAGCAAGTAAGATTAAATTTATTCAATGAATCTAATGATGCCCGATGGTGACTTCCAATGCAGTGCTAAAACAAGAAAAAGTCTCATAAACATAACAATCAGTACAGCACTACAGGGTCTCAAGAAATAACTTAGAGGCACATAATACACCATAACTTTAATACTAATTAAAATATTACGACCAAACTTCAAAATAAATATGAATACATTATTTCGTCCAATACCTGTGTATTTACAAATTTTCAATGTGGCTATCTTTAGGATACATAGCTTTAAATGTATCACAAAATTTTCGAATCTGGGCCGCAACTCAATTACTGATATTTTATCCCATCCGATGCATAAGGATTTCTTTAGGTATGCCGAAGTTTTAGGAAGTTTAGCACACAACCTTGTCGCCGAGACTTTTGCACTGCTGAACTGCGTCAGCGACCCCAGTCTAATGGTTTTGGGTGAGATAATGTGCTAGTGGGAAAATATCACTTGTTTTTGTTAATCAGAGGATAAAATTAGTTAAGAAACATATCGCAAA
Source organism: Uloborus diversus (assembly GCF_026930045.1). NCBI lineage: Eukaryota > Metazoa > Arthropoda > Arachnida > Araneae > Uloboridae > Uloborus > Uloborus diversus. The sequence goes on from NW_026557765.1 coordinate 8,320,959, forward strand.
CGCATTTTGGAAGATGCTGTCTTACCCTGGTCACAAAAGTTCTTGGGAAACAGAAGATGGACCTTCCAACAGGATTCCATAACTACACACAGGCAATCAAGATTGGTGCAAGACACATTTTCTGGACTTTATTGGAGCTTAAGAATGGCCACCGTATTCCTCAGATTTGAACCCATTGGATTATTCTGTTTGATCCATCGTGGAGACAAGGATGTGCGCTAAACCTCATAAAACTTTGGCATCCCGAAAGAAATCCTTATGCAAAGCATAGGATGAAATATCAGCAAGTAAGTTGCGGTCCACAGTCTAAAATTTTGTGACACCGTTTAAAGCTCTTTATTAATCCTAAAGATAGCCACTTCAAAAATTTGAAAATATGTTAGACGAAATAATGCATTCATATTTATTTTGAAGTTTGGTCGTAATATTTTAATCAGCATTAAATCTATGGTGCATTATATGTGCCCAAGTTATTCCTTGTCACCCTGTATTAAAAATAAATAGGGGACATACTTTGGTATTTTTGTTTAGCTTTTTTGCAATGCATTTGTAAGCAAATTATTCTTTAAAATAACATCTATAAAACAGAGTCACTCTACTTTTAGTTTTAATACTACTCATCAAAAAATTTATTCAAATTTAAATGGCAGCATAAGTAGTTTTTCGTAAGAATGATTTTTTTTAATTAATAAAAATGAATTTTGTCACTTCTAATTCTGCAATTAAGTGCTATTTGAAGTTTGTTTTTTTCTTTTACTTTGTTTTGCGTATAGGGTAATACCGAAAGAGATTACGTTTTTTGTTCGTTCTCCAAAAGCTGCACATTTACATAAATTTGTATACACATATAGTGTATTAAAATTGTATATACATATAGTGTATGGTGTATCTTACAAAAATCTTAATGTAGAATTTCACATCTTTAAACGAATCCCTGTTATGATTTTTTGAAATTTTTGCTATACGGTCCATGTCACCCGAAGTAGTCCTTGTCAGATAGACCATTTGAATAGGAGAGACGCACCACCATGAAATTTTGAAAAAAAATTGCACATTTATTATAGTTATAATTGTTTATTTTCATAAAAAGCTTTTAATCAATCCTAAAATGTATCAGAACTTACGTAAGCAGACCGTGGCGACATTTTAATTTGTGCTCCAGGAGGCATAACATCTAGCAACTTATCTTATATGTTGTTTCCTATTAAACTAAGAGGAAAAAATATTCCCTCGCCATTACAACATGCTGAAAGTGAAATAGTTTCTGCTTTTACTCCAAACATAACTAACACCACATTTTTAGATTCTTTAATGATCACTACTTCGTTTTATTATTCAACTATAAAAGAGTTTCATCTATATTAAAGATACAAAAGAGCTTTTCAAAAATATAATTTTCCTTAAGTAAATCTTCGAACACCCGTATTCTTTTCTTCACTGATTTTAATAGCAATTTTCAAATTAGCTACAGTCCATTCCCCGCGTGTTTACGAACGTTTTCTAATATAGGTATTTGACATTCAAAAAACAGAGAAATATCATCCTTTTGTATTATTTTATCTTAACGTGGTCCATCTCTTTTGTTGTCTGAGTGAGAAGTAAAATCCCCCCTAACCTTTTATTGGATTTTACGTTAGCAGGAAGTCGTCATCTACTCATCCATTACAGCATCAAAAGCAGTTAGATTGCATCTAATACAATAGTTTAGATTGCATTGTTATAATTTTGTAAAAAAAATATTCGACTTATAGAAAGATACAAAAACCCTTTTTGCTTTTTTTTTTTTTTTTTTTGTTTTTTTTTTTTGTTTTTTTTTTTTTTTTTTTTTTTTTTTTTGTTTTTTTTTTTTTTTTTTTTTTTTTTGTTTTTTGAGAAGCAAACAGTAGCATGTCATACGAAATGTCTTTCTGTACCTGACTGAAATATTTATCTGTCTAGGGTTTCATCTATTGAGAGGCGCAATGACGAAATTTTTAACTGGTCCCTCTCACACGGTGGTCCACCTCTTTTAGAATAATCCTATCTGCGCTTAAGTATTAGATAACAAAGTTTCAAAAAAATCGTTATGCTCACAAAACCTTGTTTCTAGTAATATGTATCGACGAAAAATTCAATAAAATGACATTGTTTTAAAAAATGCTTCTTAAGTTTCAAAAAAAAAAAAAAAAGCAGCAATATTTTTAATAACACGATACGTCAAATGTAACTTGAACTTTCAACAAGTTAGCGCCCTATCAAGAGTAGACGTCACTTTAAAAATTACTTTGACGTACTAAGGTTTAAGAACTACAAGTCTGTGATGGATGAGCTATGAAATGGGAATAGTTGTGACTAATTCATCATCTTCAGGTGTAATTAATGATAAGAGAAGACAGGCTTTCTAGAAGTTGCTTAGTTCTGCATTCATTCAATTTTAATGAAGTATTTGGAAACACCATGTCATGAAAAGTCAGGATATGACTTCCCTCCCTAACGTGTGAATTTTAAAACTACAGGTTACAAAAATCAATGTTGAATGTTCTGGAAATGATAAAGAGTTGATTTTTAAACAAACTAATTATAAAAAAGTCCTTAAAACTCTTTAAATGTTTACAAGTGTCATTTGTTTGAACATTTAGTAGCAGATTCCTTATTAGATGAAGTCTTGTGAATTGAGAAACAGGTTCTTTAAAACCTCGAAACATTTTCTTTTTGTTTTTTTATCGTGTTATTTATCGGTATTCATCTATACAATTAATTTCTGTGTGCGCCTGTCTCTGTTACCCCTCTGCATTCCTTCCTGTGTGTCACTCCTCTAAACCTTAAGGGGGGACCGGAGATAAGGGGCCCTACAATCAGTCCTGAGGATGTCCTGGCACCCCTAAAACAATTAAATGCCATCCACTGCAGAAGATGAACTGCCGTTGGCGAGCAAAACAAACAGGGGGAAGAGCTCCTTAGTTAATAAATAAATAATACAGAGTAAACATATATGAAAGAAATATTTTCAAACTCTGCTGAATAATCATCTCTGATTTCTCTGACACACACAAGTTAATAGAAAACCTCCAGTATAATTATTTCGAAACTAAGACATATTGAACAAATGCAAATTAAGTGTATGTTTCACATGTTCATTTATGTATGTTTGCAATACACTTACTCAATCATAGCCAATTGTTGGTTTGCAGGCAGTATCGTTGACACTTTCTGAAAAATGAAGTAAATTTGTTTTGCTATTGTTTGAAATATATTTACTTACCGTGCAAAAGTTGTATTTGGTGAATGAAGAAAATATAAATGCAGCAATTGTTGGTTTGCGGGCAATATGGTTGCCACTCGCCGAATAAGTAAGTAGATTTGGTTTTCTGTATGTTTGTAAATATATTTACTTGCCGGGCAAAAGTAAAAAAGAAAATAAAAGAATTGACGTACGGTTGAAAAAGATTCATCAGATTATTAAAATGCGTACTTCGAAAACTGAAGTTATTTTCCTGGTTTAAAAGAAGTTCTTATGCAGTAAATTTCTAAAAAATGATAGTGAACGAATCACGAAATATGCTTTCTTTATCCCTCTTTTGTTTTCAACTTTGGTGTATGAATATAGTTATCTTAAAAACTGTAGAAAACCTTTTCTGGAAGTAGAGAAAAGGGCAATGTAAATAAAATTCCTTCATTAAAATTATTATTTAAAGGACAAGAAAAGTGATATGGAAATAAAGTAAACAAACAATACTAATCTTAGCTTATACAAATGAAAGTAGAGTTTGCGCAGCCATCTGAGAGTTAGGTTATACATTTTTTCAATTAATCAACTCAAATTCAGATGCACAGAATGTTTCGTCAAAATAAAATGTTGTTTGTTTAAAAATTAACTTAATTATTTCATTTTCTGTGCTTAGGTAATCTTCATTTCAAATCTGCTGAGTTTTGAATCTACTGGGATAATATTTTTATTCCAGTTAATCCTACATTGATTGTCTTAAAACTTGCATCATTTCCTGGGCCATGGTTGCACTTTTTTTTTAAAGATTTTTAAATCGCATTTCGGGAAATCAGATTTGACAGACTTGGTTTCAGTGTGCTGCAAGCAAACCATGTACATATCTAAAAGCTTTGACACTCATGAAGTTCAATACGTAATCTTTGTGATGTAACAAAGTTATGTGTAACAAGAGTTTGAGTCAGAAAAATATTCTTGAAGCTTATTAGAATGCAGACTTTGTGATTTACGTACCATACAAAACCAAGTTTTTTGTTGTCATTATTTACCACATTATATTTGAAGGCAAAAAAGTGCATGTAATTACCTTAATGCATTTTATGTGAAAAAAATTTCTGGTTGCGCATTTCTGGTCATTACATTCCGCGGCTTATTTTCAAAGAAATAACTTGTTCCTGTCAAAACGAGAAGAAATATTTGCTACCTTTTCTTTAATGATGGCATCGCAGCGTTCATTTATCACAAGATATTGAAAAATATATTTAGAATAATGTAGCATCTATGGCTTTGTATAGATAGTTTGGTGAATTCCATTCGTTTTTCCGGTTCTTAAAATGAAATATTAAGAAACGAAAACTCCTCTTTCAGAAGCAATGGGAGGAAAACGTAACATTTTTGGGAAAACTGATGACTAATTGTTAGCAATGCCTGCCTTGCCTGAAAGTACATTGAAATAATTTCTGAAGTGTTTTGTATAGTACACTAGAATCTCTCAATAATAGACACTAAGGGTACCAAAAATTTTGTTCCTTAAAATAGAGGTGTTTCTTCTTCGGAGGTAGATGAAGTGTTGCATGCAGGATATTATTTCAGTATAATTTCGTAATAAACATAAACTTTTATTATTTAATATAAAATGATTCGTGTTTAAGGGAGACCGGGGCTAGTTGTTACAATTTTTATCAGTATTTTTTTCACGCTTAACTATTTCATGTATTTATATGTGTGAGACTTTAGAGTGTATCTAGATTGTTTGTGCATGTTTAAGTAGTTATTTACGTTCAAAAAATTTTACAGTTTGTCTTCATTTTTATGTATCATTTATAGTGCTATGTTTAATAGTTTATGAAATATAATTTTTTAAAACCGGGATACTCTTTTTGCTAACCCTGTGTAATTAAAAAAAAATCATTGAAATTGTTATTGCTTTTGTTGTAACACAATTGCACATTTTTGAAAGAAATAATATTGCCAATAATATGTTTCGTAAAACGGATGATCAGGCATATTTGACAGCGGTACCTGACATACATTATTTCTAACATTTATTGCAGCTGGAAGTAGCTGTCAAGAAACATAGTATTTGGTGAGAGAAGATAGTATAAATGCAGCAATTGTTCAATAGCGGGCAGTATTGTTGACCCTTGCCTAATAAGTAAGTAGATTTATTTTGCTCTTGTTCACTGTTGCAATATACATTAATTTATCTTTCAGTTGTGTGCTGTAATATTCTTTAAGTTAACTAATGTGTTGCATGATGTTCGGAGTGTATTTCATAGTGGTGACGCGATGGAGATTGTATCGAAAACTGGATAAGAAAAATAATTTCAGCACGGATATCTTAAGAGTTTCAGGATAATATGCAAAAACTATGCTTCAGTTGAAGGAAAAGTGTATGAGAAGAGCTATGGAAAAATATAAAAACAAATAAAGCCGAACTAGAAGGGCGAATTAAAAGAAAATTCTGTTCCAAAAAACACGTAAAGTGAGTAAGTGAAAGTTTTTGTGAAAGGCAAATGCGTAGAAATTAAACCAAGTTTGGGAAAAGGACTTCAAATACAGATATGGTGATCATAATACTCACAGAATCATCTTTGGTTAATTCTTTGAAAAAGATTTTTATTTAGGGAATTTTTATTTTTGCATAGAAACCCCTCTGGTAGACTTCAATGATCTCTTTTTTGCCATCAGGCGGGCCCACCTATAGGGGGGGGGGGTCGGTCATGGCACAGACTGCATCATTGAAACTTTTTAGGTGGTTGTTTTGAGGGGTATTTTGAACCTTTTTTTGGGGGAGGGTGAGTCTTTTTGACCTTTAGGGGGGGGGTGCGCCCTTCCTCTTAGGAGGGTGGACACTCCTGTTGTACTCGTCTCGGTGCTACTTCTTTTTGGCTTATGTTATTTCCTGGTCAGTATAAAATGGATTTGAAATGGTTAATTAATTTTAATAATTCTAAGTAAGAACAAGGTTTTCTAATTTTAAAGAAGGTCTTTACAAATGCAACCCCTCCAGCTAGATACCTACATTAGAAAATGTAACACTATAAACCTATTCGACAAAAATGTAATTAGGTGGTTTAATACTTTCCTTATTAAGATTGAAATTACAACGAGCTCAATTAATAGAATATCCAATTTGACAACAAATATTATTCTAATAAGAGAACTATTCCATTCTTCGGGACCAAAATGGCAGATTGCATAAGACAGTTTGGAACATTGACAATTTACTACAGTGAGTGAGACATTCTTTTTATCGATATGCCAACAAGAGGGTTCGAAAGTATCTTGTGGAATGGACCGATACCATGTTATGTTGATTTTTCTAAAATGTTCAGTTACTCGTAAAGCTTCTAAAAGCTTTACGAGTAGAACAGTACGCTCTGCTTAGTACACTCTGCTTATTGTTGAAAAAAACCTTTAGTAAGCAAGTTTTTATTTAATTAGAATTTATATGCCTTAAAGTAAAGTGACCAACAATAAGATACCCAGTGGCGGTACTACGTGCCCCAGTACTACTGGTAGTATTAAACCACCTTAATCCATGAACTTTGGAGTAAGTTCATCTTAGTCGGCCCTAAAAATTACTTTAAAAAGAAATTTTCTCTGAAAAAAAAAGAAAAAAAAAGCCTAGTCAGTGATCTTTCTCGTGTTGCCTGTAAATAAAACATGGAAGGCAATTTCCTTCAATCTTCTAGTCGAACTAAACCATTGCTTCGATCACTCGTCTGGTCAGTGCTAATTCTATATTAGCTACCAGTTTTGCACTCTTGGCTTCCTTAAAAAGTTTTCCATCTCCAGCTCAGTCGCTTCCTATGCCGGGCTGATAAGTGCTAATAGCATGAAACTGCAGTCCTCGGCTTGAATGACTGAACTGGCTGTGTATTTCATGTATTTCTGCTTAAGCCCTGGCTATATGGCGGTAACTTACTGAAAATACCATGCCTTGCCTTCAATCTTCGAGTCAAACAGAAGCATTGCTTCGGTCACTCGTCTGGTCTGTGCTAATTCTATATTAGCTACCAGTTTGTTTGGCACTCTTAGCTTCCTTAAGAGATTTTTCACTTTCAGCTCAGTTTCTCCTATACCGGGTTGATGAGTGCTAATATGCACGAAACTGCAGTCCTCGGCAGGAATGACTGAGCTGGCATTGTATTTCTTGCAATATCACTGTTGTAGAGTTAAAAGAGCGTTCAAATAATCTTCTAGATACAACGTTTTCAGCATACTTTTGTCATCTTTTTAGGCATTACACGCAAACGCAGTTAACATTTTACAAATATTTCCTGCAAAATTTTATCAGCAAAATAGTAGAACATGCAAGTGTACTTTTTTCAAATTATTCAACTGATTTTTGCGCACAAAAATTTGCATAGTCTCAACTTGAAAAAAATATCTTAAATAAGAGAAATATTTTTCTTTAAATCTTGCTCAAATAACAACAAGAAAATATGAAAAGATGAATATTTTTCTTTAATATGGCAGAAAATGGCTAAAAAGGAACATTATTCGATTGATTTAAACCTCTCTTCATTAATAATAATAGTTAAAATGGCAGTCGCTAAGCTTACTTGGCAGCGTTAACGACTTTTTCTTTGCTTTACTTCATAGGTAAATGGCATCTTTAATGTTTGTTTTAGAACTTCAGAGGCTTTTTTAGCCCTTTAATTAATTCTTTTCACGCGATTTATTTCGAAAAAGGTCTGAATATTGACTGTGAAATTTCATTAAGCAGAACGAACGGTGAAATGCTGCCACTCAATTTGTTTTTTTATATGAAAAGAAGGTAAATACCTCATGAATCAATGTTCTACACGCAAACAGATTCTATTTTATCAGACGAAAAAGAGATAATTCCATAAAGGAGAAGAAAAAAACTCGCTTATCATTTTTTAATTTGTTTTTCAAATGAATTTAAAATAACGGTAATAAATCATTCCTTTTTTCCCACTTAATCTAGTGATTTACGGAATGCGATCGAATTAAATGTGGGCTAAGAAAAACCCAACTCAGTTTCTTTCAAAATATTTTTTATTAATTGATCTCAACCAATTAATAGTTGTGGCAAGATGTCGTCATAATAGGCATTTTTTCTCTCAAAATGCATTGAAATGCCCATAACGCAATAATTATAAGCATTTGAAAAGTTCATAACAAAAAAAATATGAATTTTTAACAGAGAATTGGGGCATAAAACAATTTATGTAATAAAGTAAGAAATAACAACTTCAAGCGGCTAAATTACAGAATACTGCAGACACGTGTTTCGGCGTTATAAGGAACGCCTTTTTCAATCAAAAAGTAAAAAGCTTATGGATAAAAAGACATCCGACCAAATCCAAGAGCTAAATAAGCATACAGCTTAAAAGATAAAAATAATGGATTAATCAAACACCAATAGAAAAGAAAATTATAAATCCCAATTTTTTCTTGATGTAGGGTCAGGTGATGTAAAATAGGTAGTGGGGTAAAATGGGTAGTCAAAATATATAGTTTTAAAAACAAATTATTTTAAGTTAAATTTGCATTTTTTGAGTGGGACATTATACTTGGCTGTTCTGAATTCTATTTCACAAAATATATTTTTTCAATTGATTATTTTTTAGTGAGAGGTAACACTTTAAATTGAAGTTGATAAATTCAAGCCGCATGTTGTCTGCTTAAACTTCTATCTCCAGCTCCTGATTTCTGAGAAATTTTTATTACTGTGTCATAATATCTTTAGTTGGACATTTTTGTTGCTGCTTCAACTTACAGGGAAGAAAAAAAAATTTTTTTTTTCTATTTTTAATCTAATATTTTGAAAATGGGGTAAAAAGGGTATATGGTTAGGCTTATCATTTTAGCAAGTTGTTTTAAATGATTCGGCATATTTTCCTGTAAATGAATATTAATTTATTTGTGGTTAATTTAAAATGATTGAAACATAAAAGTATGCAATGCCATGACATTATAAAATAAACTTCGCTCCATCATAATAAATAATAAGAAGCCAATGGTATACTTATTCTAGAGTTTGTGTGCACTTGCGCACAAAATCACAATTTCCTCAGAATATGCTGGGCCCAGCCTGTTCCTGGCCGTCACATTTATATTTGATTGCAATCAGATGCTACCAATTTCTCTAATGTACCTTTAAATTATCGGAACACATCTTCATTTCAATCCGAAAAGTATATCACAAAGCAAGATTTCGTCACCATATAAAGATTTGAAAAGTACAATATTGTCAGCAATTTTAACAAGTGCTTCAGATTTGACAACTACAGGCGACGCTCGATATAACGACCATCTCCGTCCCAGAGAAAAAGGTCTTTATAACGAGTGGTCGTTATAAGAGGTATAATTTTAAAAAATAAACACAGTCATCATGCATGCCCGTTGTTCCATAAAAAAATGGTACTTTTTCAAACATTCCAGTTAAATGCCCAAATTATTTTTATCATAGGTTTTTTAGAACAATCGTCTGCAAAATACTATGACAGGATATTAAAGAACTTTTAAAGTAGAAAATATAGGGAGGAAAATGTTACACACTTCATTATTTTCCGTTTCAGATATAGGTGATAAATTGTGTTTTTTTTTTTTTTTTTGCTTTTCAAAGAAACATTTAAAAGTCCTTCGAGAACCCCAAATCTTTAAAACCCCTAGATTCAAACACCAAACTGCCAACACATCTGTCAACTCCCTTTTCTTAGCAATCTGGAAATTCCTCGATTTTTCCTCCCATTATTTTTTCTGTGCTAGCTGTGGTGAATGGTAATTTCCCCCCCCCCCCCTCTCAAAGTTGTATTTGACATTCGTAAACAATAATCAAGGTCATTTCAAGCTACAAACTTATTTTATTGGAAAGAACACCAGAAATAGCGTCCGTGAATTCGGTCGTTGTATTGAATTAAACGATACAAAACGGTCGTTTTAACGAAAGCAAACAACAAAGTTGGGACTTTTACCACTGGTCGTTATAATGGGACGGTCTTTATAATGTGTGGTCGGTATAATGAGCGTCGACTGTAGCTGCATGAGTTATTTAAAACAACATAAATGTATGCTGGCAAATACACGAAATATTGATTAAGATGTTTTAGAAAGGCTAAGAGTTGAAAGTGTAAAAAATAATGAATTTAAAAAACAAGAAAATAAAAAATAGTGGAAAAAGAAAGTTTCCATTCAGAGAAAGTATCTGGAATAGAAACTGCTAAAAATATGCTTATGAAGCAAAATTTAACCACAGGTGCCTGAGTATAAATATTATGCTTAGAGGAAACAAGCAAGAAAGAATTTATTGGCAAATACATGGCTGATGAGAGAAATATTATGAGACGAAATTTTTTTTAAAAAATCCGAGATGGAGGATTTTTTTTTATTTTTTCTGATGTAGACGATATGGATTTCATTGAAAAACATCAAAAAATAAAAAAAAATTAATGAGCCACAATTTAACAATAGAGGCCATTACTTTTTTTTAAAGAATAACAAGTATGGATATCATGCATTGAAAGAAACCTTATTAATATTTTGTCAAATTTACTGTTTGCAGTATTTTTTTAAATTAAACAGTTAAATTTTGTTAACTGACTCTTAAGTCTGTATTATCACACTGCATTGAACAAATAGTATGCTTTTTATTACTTCTTAGACTTCAATACCCATTTTACCCCAACGGCTACCCATTTTTACCTGCGTGGGGTAAAATGGGTATAGAAAACATATAGTCATAAACACTCCTCTCAAAAATAAATTTGTATCAAATTATGTGTGGAAATCATTTAATTCTACTCTCAACATATGTAATGTATACATAAAACAAAAAAAAATTAGAAACAAAACATTTTGACAAAAATATTCGAGTCAAAATCCAAAAGAAGACTATTTTATACCCATTTTACCCCACCTTACCCTACTTGTTTCTCGTACTGAAATTGGTTTTGAAACGACTGTTTATCGCAAAACTTACCGCTATTTCTTTACCTCTTAATAGACTATCGTCTCATCCTCCAAATCAAAAACATTCTGCTTTCGATTCTTTTGTTTTTTGCGCTATTGATATTTGTTCTTCATCGGAACTTCTTAAAGTGGAACTTAATCATCTTAAAACTGTGGTTATTGATAGAGACTATCCTCCGACTTTGATTAATTCCAATTATAAAAAACGTTCAAATAAATCCCAAATTAATGTTCTGAACCGAACCTTCATCAGAAAGAATTTGGTTGTTTTGCCATTCTTTCCATCTGTAAGCTATCAGATTGCTAAGATTCTAAAACGTTTCCAATTCCAGGTGAAGTTCTCTCCTATTAATAAACTTTCATTCTCCTCTCTTAAAGATCCTATTGACCCCCTTAATTGTTGTGGAATTTATAAAATTAATTGTTGTTGTAAACTTGCATATATTGGACAGACTCGACGTGCTTTAAAATTTTGCTTGAAAAGCATTAAAATTATGTGAAAAACAACAATTAAATAAGTCTAGTATTGCTCAACATTGTTGGAATTCGAATCACTCTTTAGATTTTAACTCTTATCAGATTATCCAAAAATACCCCAATTCCTCAGATCTCGACTTTTGGGAATCTTTCCTTATTTTGAGGAACAGTTCTAACTTAATTAATGATCTTAAAGCAGTTCCGCATTTTTCCAATATCTGGCTCCCATATCTTTAACACTGTATTTGACCCATCCATTTTTTTCTATTTTTCTCTATTTTGCATAATTTTTTGTTTCATTTTTCCATTCATTTTTATCTATCTTGCTTTGTTTATTTTATTTTTTTTTGTCATGGGTTTACATCCCCCTTCCTATCTTTTATCCTTTTCCGAAAATTTGACGTTGTCATTTCTTACTTTACTATTCAGCACAAAGCTATTTATTTATCTTAATTCATGTAATATATATAATTTCAATAAAATACATGCTATCTGAATAAAATGTGATATCGTAATTTTAATTTTTAAATTTCGTTGAAAAGACACTTAAACATAATAAACTATTCAAAACACATTATCATGTGACTCACTAGTAAGCAAACACTTGTTTTTTTTTTTTTTTTTTTTTTTATGAACAACAATGACCATCTTGTGACCGATAGGGGGTAGATATGTTGATATATTATACAACTCAGATTACCAAATCACAAGGTCCTCGTTAAGTGGCGATTATAATTAAAAATCGTATATGTAAATTAAAATGACATATATTTCGAAATTGCGAGGAAACTTTTCCAGTGCAAAAAGAAAAAAAAATGTTTATGGGAGAAATGACATTCGGCAGAGATTTTGTCATAAAAGCTAATTTTTGGTATTTAAAAAGCAATTTTTTTCTTAAAACCCCCCTCTCTGTTCTCACTGAAATTTAAAGCACTTTTCACGCAGTTATAATCACTTAATCTTTTCGCATAAAGGTATACAGTTTAATTGAATATTTAACAGCATTTCCATGTGTCAAATCAGGTATAAATACTAAAATCATTTATTGACTTTACAAAGAATAGTAGAGAAAATGATTTGTAAATAGTTTGTGAGAAACTCGGAGTTTTTCTGAATACTTATGCCCAAATTTAATATTTGACTATTTTCCCATTGATTCATGTAGATTGGTAACCTGAAAATTCAAAATGCTGATCCAAAATTCGGATGCTTTTAGCATATAAATGTGGAAGAACTTCCTTTTTACAAAGGACCGAAATAGAAATGCTCTTCAATCTCAGTTTGAGTTTGACTTATAAGTGCATTTTTATTTCATGCACTTCCATTTTTGAAGAGCGGGAGAAATAGCTGTTTCAAACAAAAAAAAATGAATATTCTGTGTTGCTTTTTTCTTCGGAATAAGGGGAAGACTAGTAAAAGCAGAATGTAAGTTTCAGATCTTCCAGAATAATATATTTTGTTTCGAATTATTTTTCTTTTGCGAAGAGTTGCGGATAATGTTATCAGTACAGTCATTCTATCTTTCTCAAGGTTGGCTAAACAGTTGCACTCATATTTTAATAGTTTTACGTTTGTGTGTGTGTGTTTGTGTGTTGTATAAAACTGAGGAAAAACTCCTAATATATTATATGGTAATTCACAATCAGAATTTAAAAACTTTAACTCAATGTTAAAGCATTAACCTCGTGCAAATAGTCCATTATGGGAGGCTTTCACGTTAGAAATGAATTAATTCAGTAGGCGTAGCGCAACTTTAAAACTTAAACATTTTATTTCTTAATATTTGGGGAAACTATTCCTTTGTACTTCACAACATCTCAAGATTTCTGCCATTTATGAATTGAACAGAAACGTTTTAATGCAGGAAAAGCACTTTTAAATTCAGAAATAGCTCCCAAGCAGTAACTTAAATATTATTGAATGGTACAATTAACTGTAAAAAGTATTGCCTTTGTTTTTGAAAAATAAAGAATAGAAAATTTATTTCATCACCTTGCCGCCTAGATATTGCAACACTAGGTGTTCAAGTTCTTCTTTGAAGTCAAACAAAGAGGTACGATTCAAAACCACACATGTCCAGTTTGAACAGAAATTAAATTTGCAGCTGATTCAAATATTACAGGATGATTCATACAACACTGTATTGCCAGTTTCATCAAAAGAAAATCAAGTTATCTTTAAATTCAGTTCTACAACTTACAATTCTGAATCAAACAAGAGCATGTCCATTGGCTTTTTGCAATCAAAAAGCAATCATTGGATCATTCGGTTGATAGGAAGCCTCCATTTTGGGCACGTGACATGGAGCTGATCTATACGGTCAAGATTTGTGCTACTTGCCATTGTGGTTATGATGGACGCGTGGGAATGTTTTAAGGTTTGTAATTCGTTAAAGAACAAACATGTGTCCATAACGATTTTAATCAAAGAAATGCATGTCCGTTATACCCATTGAAATGAGTCCTAATCTAAAAATATAATTACAGGTTTATTGGTCCTCCTTAATTTGAAAACTTTTTTCTTAGATATAATTACTACACTAAATCAATCCATATAAATACGTTTTTCCGTAAAAAGTGATTTAGGAACAAGTTTTTCGCCACTTTCCAAAAATCGTTTAAAATGGAAATGTGTGATTTTGATTCGCACCTCCTCAAATGTACTAAAAGATCTAAATCACAGACATATCTTAAAGCTGCCTTAAATGATTGCAAATAAATGTGTCAAACGTTAAACACTTTACAATTTAAGAAGTTGTTGTATTACTAACTAAAATGCCTGAAAAAAACTTTAAATTAAAAAAAAATGATGATACCTTATTCCAATATTAGGTAAAGGTTGGGGAAAGGTGCGTGTGTGCAAGTGGTATTCAATTTAAGTGAATGACATCCTGCTTGAAGTCTAAGAAACTGCATAGTAAAATACACAATGGTATTTTTGTATTTTTTTTGTCTGGTTTTATACTATCTAGCGATCAATGTGATAGTATTTGTGAAAATTACTGCTTTCTTTCTTTAATATTTTTCATCATTATTGTTTTTTTTGGTTAATTATTTTTAAATATTTTGAACTCACATTCACTTGTAAAACATTAGTTTTAATTTTTTTAACCTCTTCGGCGTCCGTAACGCGTCTGGCGTGTTGTTTATACCGTTTCGGGGGGGAGGGGGACAGTCAAAGAAGACGAAAGAGTATTTTTTACTCTTCAATTTCTGCTCTTATCAATAATTTGGAGCATTTAAAAAAAATTTGACAATAAATCACAGTTATATTTTAGGAAGTGAGTATCTCAAAATTTAAAAAACAAAATTGAAATAATAATTAAAATTTTTAGGAAAGAATGTTTATATCTGAATTAGATTTTTTTATTTTTGCGCAACTTTCTATTTCTGTGGAGGAATTTAGAAACACCCAGTGCAATAAAAAAAACGTTTTAAAGATCAAAATCTGACAACTTTAAAAATTATCAAATTTTAATTTTTTTATAATCTAATCTGATAAACATCTTAACCAAATGATTAACAATTCAACTTTATATTTGAGAAGTATTTTTTTACAATAACGATGAATTAAACTAATAATACGAAATCCTCCACGAAAAATATAGTTTAGACATACTACACAATTTAAATTTATACATAAAACTCATTTTGCGACAAAAAAAACCTTCATAAAAATTAAAAGCATTACTCTGGAGATTAAATAACTCTGAATATTTTTAAGGTGAAAAAAGTTGATGCATTTCTATCTAATTAAAATTCTAATTAACTTGCCACTGCATTTTGACAAAATTAATTTGTTCTCTATCTCATCTGTAACTCAAAAAGAGCGTAAGACTCCAGTATGAATAATGACACTGAATTAATGTCATCTTTCACGGGTATATATGACGTGTGACAGACATTTAATTGCACAACTCAACTGATCAAAACAATTTCGTTGCTGTTTCCAAGTTGTAATGAACGTTTCAATATTAGGGATCGTGCATCTTGAAATGCCAAGTGAAATTCCCTTTGGCACTTTAATATTTATTTGGAGAAATAATAGGATTAGTAATTTTAGAAATTGTTACGTTTCGTTTTAGGCTTTTTAATGAAGTAGTGTTTAAATTTTTGGAACACTAATTCGTTTAATTAAAGTTTTGAACATATTTTATTTAAGGTAGGAAAACACCCTAAATATGTTTTTCTTCAATATATTTATAGCAACCTTTCTGCAACCTGAGATAATTATTTAATATGGCATATATAACACATTTGGCTGCTAATTTGTTTAAAAAAATATTTTAAAGACTTTTTTGGAAAAAGCCATTACTTCTTTCAAAAAACTACCATTTCCTTAACTCGTCCAACGTATTCACTTTTCCATAATTTTTAAAACCTTTTGCGTTTAGCTCTTCTTAAGATACAAGAAAATAATATGACCCTCCAAATTCAAAATAATTAACTAGAAACATACTTTGTAACTAATTTGTATAAAATTTCCCCCCAAAAAACGTAGTTTTCGCTACTTACCTTTCATTGATCATTATTTGAGAAACAGATATTGCATGAACATTAACTTTTAGAGGTTTATATCACAGAAATATATTCAATTATCACTTTTGCAAAGTTTCAAAGGTATAGAGTTAATGTTTTTTTTTTTTTTTCAGATCTGTTGCCGTAAATAAAAATTTTGAAAACTAGGTTATGAGAAAAGCAAGAAAGTAAAAATGAATTACAATTAAAAGCAATTCATTTGAGCTCATTAAATTTCTTGTAGTTTTTTTTAATAATTCATTCATTAAATATATTTTTGTGCATTTATAAAGAAGGATATTGGGGCTATCTAAATTTCTCTAAGTCTTAAAATCGACTTTTTTTCGAAAATTAGGTTGTCCGCCAACCTTAACGTCAAACATATTCAGTTTATTTAATGAACTTACTCTACCTTAATTGTTTTCCGACTTTTTTGGCGTGTACATGTTTCAAACTCCCAGTTTCTACTCATACCAAATCTAGAAAGCATATACAAGATAATTTTAAGTTGTTTCCACAAATTAAGAATGATAATAGTACTCATGCATGTGACCAAGAATTATATAAAATTATAGTGTCACATTCCATTCTGAGAGGCAGAAAAGAGGAGAATAGAAACGATTCTCAGAGATAAAATAGTGCAATTAATAGTACAATGCAACCAACAATTACATAAAAACATAATGTCATATTCCATTCTGAGAGGCAGAAACAGGAAGTTCCGTCTAGAACTATGCGAGCCTACTTTCCCGTATACCTATACTACTTTCTAGTACCTGATCAATATTCTCAAAAATAGCTAAAATCGCAAATTTTTTCAAACATATTTTTTCTAATTTCTAGGAATAAAGTATCCCTCACACATTTAAAAAAAAATTAGATGCGTAAAAAAAAAAACAGCACCTTTTAAACAAAGCAGCTAATACAAATTTTTCCCATAAAAAAAATTCTTTAACAGCTTTCAAAACTAAAATATGATAATTAAAATTAATAAGCTCATTAAAATAAATACATCATATCAAAAAAAAAAAAAATAGTTTCTTTTTCCCCTGTTGCCAAAAATATTTTTTAATAAATAAATGCACTTACCAAAATAAAAAAAAACAATAAAATGTCAACTTAAAGAAATGCTTTTCATTGTCAAAAAAAAATAAAATAAAATAAAATAAAAAATAAATAAATAAAAAATAAATAAATAAATAAAAATCGTCTGCGCATATCGTTATGTAGAAACATAAATGACTTCGAGTTTATTCGCCGAAAACTGAATACCTAAATTAAAACTTTAGCGTGAAAACAAATCGTATCAACAATAATTATTTCACAGTGAAAACCATAGCTGCGGAGTCGGAGTCGAACTCAATCTCATTTTGGGATAAAGGAATCGGAGACGAAAATCGAAGAATCGGAGTCAGTCATTTGTCCTCCGCGTATAAATTTTTGCCAAAGCTACGAAGTCAGAGTCGAAGTCGCGGAGTCGGAGTCCGATTTATTGTAGGGCACAGCAGTTGGAGTCAGGTGTCTCTAAATTCTCGGAGTCGGAGTCTGGAGTTTATCGTCAAGAGCTATTTCCAACAAAATTTGTTTGAAATAAATCCGCCTTCAAGTACGGAATCTACATTGACTTTCAGTTTCCCCGTAGGCGCTAATGTTAAGTTTTTTTTAAATGTTCAAAATTGAACAAAAAATAGTACAAATCAAAAAGTGAAATATGGGAATGAGGTGTACTTGCCGAGATCTTTCGAGCAAAAAAAAGTTTGCTCGAATCGGACTATTCATTCAAAAGTTATTAGGGGGGAACAGACAGACAGACCGACAGACATTTCTCCCCATCTCAATACCCTACTTTCCAATTTTTAATTTTTCGATATTTATTTTTTTCATTTATTTTTGATTTTTTTTTTTTTTGTTTTTGTTTTTCACGACATTTTTAAGATGCATTAAGCCTTCTTTCATGCTTTTTTCTTCTTTTTCTGACTTTTACTGGGAAAGTAGGCTAAAAAGGTAAGTAGAAACGGACTCGGTGAGAGCGAGATAAATTAGCACAAATAAGCGCGTCTGATATCATTTTTTGACTTTTTCTTTCGGTGGCGTATGAAATATTAATTTTATGAGACGCCTGTAGGGGGGAGCACAGTTGAAAAGCTCGTGACGAGTGTTTTTACAAAATCAACAAGATATTAGGAATACTCGAGAGGGGGCTAGAACCGTTCTTTCGCCAGTGTCAACTAAGCAACGACACGCGTATTCGACATTTTGAGCGCTTCTTGTGAGTTTTTCGCTAAGCAAAAAATCTGAGTGCACAAATTTGCTTTCCCAACACTGCTGCAAATTCAGGTTGAAAATCTAATATTCATCTTTTCTGCGTGCTAGGGTGGAGTGAAACCAAATGTTCTTGTATACTTACTGGTCGTTTGGATGGATACTGTCAACCCTCTAAATTTCAAAAAATGATTTAGAATCACTATATTTTTCGGTATACGTGTGTGTGTGTGATCTGGAACGAAGTAACAGGAGAATATTTTCCTTTGAAATAAAATATATATTTAATTAAATTTTTGGAGTATTATTAATTTTTACACCAAGATATATTTGTTTCTATTTATTTGTATTTTCATATCACACATCCAGCAATCTTATCTATGGTAGATAATACTAACTACAGGATTTTTTTAATACTAGAACTAATCCACCTTTAACCTTTAAATCGATAGGGTCTGGTGAGGGAAAGTAGTGAAGGGGGTAAAGTGGTCATACGTCAAATAAATGTCTATAGATTGGAAAAAAAGTTCTAAAGAATATGAAAATTTTATTTTAGAGTAGAGCAGTTAGAAACTACATTTTGAATATAAAATTTTACAACTAGCAAAATTTTATTTGGTAAAAAAAATTATTTTGCGTGAATATAAAAACTTTTAAAATCTAAACACCTCTTTTAACTTCCTTGGGAAATTTTGTTTGTTAGGATTATGAACAGACTAACGGCACAGGAAGCTTCCTACATGTCTCAAGAATTCGTACTCATTAGCAGTTAGCTGAATCTATTTCAGATAATTTTTTAGAACAATTTAATTAAGATGGGGTAAAGTGGTCATAATATTAGGCTTAAACAAATATTGTTCTTCTAATGTCACTGAATCTTTAAGTATAAGGCAGATACAAATTAAATATTAATTTTATTTAGTATGTATTGTTTTTGCAGGAAACGGGAATAAATATACGAGTACATGCATATAATTACGCATATATACTCGTGTAGGCACGTACATAGACTTATTCACATAAATGCACCAATACGTATATGGGTATCTGCACGTATTTTTTAGCCATACAGCTATACATTCTACTATACACCTATACGCTCGCTTATTACTCGTATATACACGAACACTTATATACTCAGGTAGACACGTATATATGCGTACGTACTCGAGTAGACACTTAAATACAAGCATAAGAAATACAAGTATATAGGGTGAGTTTGAACTCTTGAGCAAATTATTAAAAGGTGTTAGAGGGGAGGATAAGAAGTAAGAATTACATAAGGAACATATAGTCACAAACACAATGCTGACGCGCTACATGCACGCAAAGCTAGAAACTGATGGATGCAAAAAAGGTCACAAATTTATTACACAAAGACAATTTTACACAACATTTTAGGTTTTAAAAAAGTTTTAGAGCGTTTGATGAAATTTGCGGCCTGCAGCTGTAATACATGCGTCGCATTCACTGATCACTCTCTGTTGCAATAACGAGACTTTTGAAAAACTTTCATACGCCGCTGCGTCTTTGTTGCGATGCGTGTATTAGAGCTACTACAGGCCGTAACTTTTAACAACTGCTCTAGGTAAAATCATCTTTGTGCAACAAATTTGTGCTTTGTTTTGCATCCATCAGTTTCTGACTTTGTGTGCATGTAGTGCGTCAGTGTTTATAACTTCCTTATGATTCTTTGCTTCTTATCCTACCCTCTCACACCCCTTTATATTTTTGCCCAAGAGCTTAGATTCACTCAGAAGGCCGACAAGTATATAAGCGTAAATTCTCGTGTATACATACATGCATTGATGTATACACTTAAATGTTCGTATATACGTCTATATAGGTATATAATCGTGTTTACACGTAGTCATGCGTATACATTCGTGCTTCCATATTATATATACATGAGTAGACACGTACCCCCCCCCCCCCCTCCGCCCAAAGACGCACTGGAATGTATCCACGAATTAACTCGTGTATACCCGTATATGTATGTATGTATGTACACTTATATATGCGTATATCCATCTACTATATACGTGTATACTCAAGTATGCATGTATTTTCTCGAGATACAAATGCATACGAGCATATGATGTTCGTTCATTCGTGTATATGCACGTGACACTTATATACATGTGACACGTATGTACATACTACACTCGTGTAGACACGTATGCACTCCTATAGGTAATTACGTATACATGCTTATACACATTCTTATAGACACGCATATACTTGAGTAGGCACGTGCATGCACGATGTATACATGTATCTTCTCATATAGGAACGTGTTAATCGCGTATAACACAACACGTATAGTATATTCGTGTATACACGCATGTACTCGTGAATATACTTGAAACTATAAAAACAACCGAAATAATGGCAGTATTAGGGTTATTTATAATAGTTTTGCATCTATTTTTAACTATGACCACTTTATCCCATGCTATGACCACTTTCCTTCACCCCATGGGGTAAAGTGGTCATAAAAACATAGGGAAAAGAAAGTGCTATAAAACTACTGAAATCAATATTTTTCTTCCTAAAATTCAATGTTCCATGTTATTTAATAATGCAATGTAAAATAACAACAAAAAATGTTGAAGTGTTTGAAGAATTTATTGTATTTGCTATACATCTAAGTTGGAAACCTACGATTTTATGACCACTTTACCCCACCAGACCCTACTCTGTACATGCGTAATGTTGAATTGCTAAATTTTCGGATTTTTTTTCTCAAAACGTTTTAATGATAGAAACTTACAGCTTTTAAATTTGACGTTTTGAGAATATCGTGTTTGAACGTAAAACTGTACGTACATATTAATGCATTCCTACTCAATCAATATTTAAATTGAGTTACTTCTAACCTACATAGAAACATGAATTTGGCTTCGCTTGAAAGCTGTTGTTTTAAATATTTTGCATACATAAAAACTAAAAAGATATGTTTCTTAAATGTTGTAGAGGTACCAACTCTCCCCCCCCCCCCAAGTCACACTTCGCTATGCTTATAATCACATCTTTGCTGCCTACAGAAGCTGATATAGTTGCACATACTAGCTTCAGCTCTTAAATTTGAAATGAGTTGGTCGTCCTCATTGTCAGCACGATGGTATACCCAGAAATTTCTCTATGTAGGATTGGCGGTATCATGACTTTCTTCACGACGGACGCCGGTTAGTATAAAATATTATACTTATCAATATCGCTTTAAACTAGGGCTTCTGGGGGGCTATGATTTCCCACTGCAATTCCACTGGAATTATGACTTTCGGATCACGACAAGAATAATCAAAACGAGAGTTCTTTATAATTGTGTAGGACCAGGTATAGTTTTGACCCAAACTTGTAATACCAGTACCAAATATTTCAGTACCTTCTATTATTTGAACGAAACGGAGAAAAAAATTTCCAACATCCAAGATAACGCTGATAACCAATGATATTATCAAATTTTAGAAACCAACACTAAATTGTTGTACGCAATATTAGCATCTCTGAAACCCGAGAACAATTAAAATGGAAAGTAACTTTTCAACAATACTTTGGTATTTAGTATATTTCGTGAGATATTTTCACCAGGTAAGCGGTGCGTTGCTAAAACTCTACTTTTTCTATGCTGAATCATCTTATGTAAATGCTAAATCACTGCGACCCCTTAATACAGGCCAATGCAACTGTTTTTTTTTCTTAGTTATATAATATCTTCTTTAACAAGAACGAGCTTGTGAATAATACGATACATCCCTTCTAAATGAACTAAAAGACATAAATGTAGAGTTACCAAAAAATAAAATATGATGAACATTATTGAAATTGTTCATTGTTATTCAAATACATTTGATACTTACTTTTTATTAGAAATGCTGGAAACCGAAAAATAAATTAATATCAGAACAAAGTAGTTTTATGTAGCATAAAAATACATTCCGCTGAACAGAACTCTGAATTCTATCCAAGGCCTGGACCAAGCATAAGTATTCGTAGAAGTTTCCAAGTTCGCCTATGGCATCGGAATTTCATTTTGAACGCCAGTGTTTTTCTTCTTTCTTTTCCATCCGTTACCAACCGGATATAATATTAGGGAGAACATTTTGTTCGGAAGTGGAATGTTTTCGGAGCGGCCACCGAAATATGTATGGGAATATTTTCTTCTTCGGTATTTCGTTGCTCGATGTTTACGAGATGCTCGCATGTTATTAAACATTTATCATCATAAAGAATAATTTTTAATAGTGGAGTAAGTAGAAAGGTTTGCAAAAAGTATTGATTTAGAAAAGAGGATGAAGCTGGAAGCATATGTGGGAAATGTTTGCATAAAGGAGACCGGGAGAAAATGAAAGAAGTTATTAGTAAGTAAATATTGCGTTAGATTAGTGTTATACGAGGGACGTTTTTAAAGTAAGATCCGTTTTGAAATAAAGAAAGAACGAGTACAGATAGAGCAAAGAAATTTATTACATAAAAATCTACCACCCTTACGCTACATTTGGACATTGCTCCCGTGATTTCCCAAGCACTTGTCATAGCTTGATACAGGTTTTTTGTATACCTATTCGTAGAAAATTGCCGCCTGTGTAGTCAACCATGCTTTCTGAGCTCATTATTGCTGTTGTTCCACCGACCACCTAGGAAAGATTTTAGATGCCGAAACAAATGAAAGTTGCTGCGAGCGAGGTGGGGGCATACCAGAGGATGTTCAAAAACGTTCCAGCCAAAGCCGTGTAAGAGTCCTCATAGTTCACTACACAGGCGGCAACTTCGCACGAATAGGTATACAAAAACCTGTATCACGCTATGACAAGGGCTTAGAAAATCCCGGGAGCAATGTCGAAAAATAACGTAAGGGTGGTAGATTTTTGTGCAATAAATTTCTTTGCTCTATCTGTTTAGTACTCTGCTAGTACTCTTTCTTTTTTTATTTCAAAACGGACCTTACTTTAAAAACACGCCTCGTACATATAAAGCAGTTAGAAATGAAGGAATTTTACTGATCGTTTTTTAACTTCAACTAAACCAGTGCAAAGTTAAAGGCATAAGTAGGCGTTCGTTGAGTACTTTTCCTCAATCATAGCGTACGACATCACCATCCATTGTAATAATATCATTTGTTGTCCCAAGAGCTTCTTTTAGGATCATTCCGAGTGATGGACATTTGGAGTAGTTTTGTCACTATTTCTTTTTCAATAAGTACAAATAATACAACCTAGAAATGTTATTGTTGATAGCAACAGCAACTATTTGTCATGAGAACTATGTAGAGCATCAAAAGTTAGTCAGTTTGCCGAAAATAATTAAACGACGTGCAATAAAATGCCTGTGATGGAACGGGACACATACGAGGCTCGTTCCGTCTCGGGCATTTTATTGCACCATCTTCAATCATTATATTTAAAAACTTCAACTGTAAATCTTCTACATGATTCTTATGACAAATCCTTTCTGTTGCTACATAAAATAAAATTTCTAGCTATTTTGTATACATAAAACAAAATGTACAGTCAAAACTACTCCAGTTGTCCCGCTTCCTCACATGGTCCTTTACCATTTACAGTATTTATCTCCAAATTTTTAAATTTTGGATCGCACACTAATTTGATTGTTGGTGTTTTATAACACGGGGCTTGTAGAAACATTTCTCAAGCCCCATAGAAACAAAAGCCTTAAGCCCCCATTCATAGAAGCAAAAAAACAGTATAATAATTTGATTACTACAACTATTACTGATAAAAGTATGACACAAGAGTACATGCTCTACTTTGAATTATTAAAGGTACATTGCTTGAAATGTATTAGAACTTAAAACAACCCAGTTTTATTCTTTTTATAAGCCTTCTGATCTGAATCAAGTTTGATCTGTCAGTTCGTTCTACTTCATGAATTTCAATTGCAAATCAGATCCAAGCTTCAAAATTGCCATAAATATACAGAAAATCAGACCCATTTAATTCATAACGATTTGTTTCTAAAATGGTACTAAAGAAAAAGCTAGTTAATTTCAAAACTGTTAGTCTTCTTCTAACATTTCGGAAATTTTATAAAAATCATCCTTGACCACATAAGCACTTTTGTTCTGGTTTTCACTCCCCTCCCCTCTGCGTTTTCCCCATAATTTCTTCACGTTGCTTATCTCAATATTTAAACTGTACGCAAAGTTAATTTTTTAATTAACCTACACCACTAAAAGATTGCAATTTTTTATGTTCTTTTGCAGACATTTCTACAGTAATTTCATTTTGAAAATGGAGCAGAAGCTTTCTAAACTTTATTTTTCTTCTGTATTTCTCCCTTCCTCTCTCTTTTCGTTTTTAAAAAATGGAATGATTTTCACATTTGGGAGAAGCTCAATTTTCTCTGGGCAAAGATCCAAAAAAAAAAAGGAGAGAAATAGGAAAAGACATGTTTCCAAGCGAGAAAGTTAGTGTGTTATTAATGGTTTAGAGGTTCATTTCGCTTATTTACTCGGAAAGGAAACAGAAGTAGACTTTTTTTCTTTCAGAGCTTTTTGATTGTTTAGTTCTTAAATAAAGAATGCTTTTCCCTCCACCAAAAGTTGGTTTTAAAAGCCTTTGGTGTTCGTTGCAACTAGAGTTGACGTGAAACAAAACTCAATTAATTCATTATATCGAAAGACCGTAATATTTGATGTATTTATTTCAGGAGTAATAAACTATGTTTTCTTTCCTTTTTTTTCAATTACGGAAACATTAAAAATGAGGGGGTACTTAAAACGCTACCATCTTTTTTTACACTTTTCGATGGACTGGGGAGAGTTATTAATAAATTGAGAAGGTCTTTGGAAAAAGTTTCTATCGATTTCACCACATGGCTCTACTTAATTAACCTTTATTGACTTTGCTATTCAAACTTCAGTTGAATCAATGTTTTTCTTTTTCGCACGTCTGATAAAAAAAAGTAATACTTGTAATACTTAGCTAGGATAACAAGATACAAAATCTTAGGCTCGCATTAAAAAAAAAAATCAGTTAGCAGTCTATTCAAAGACTTCCTGGTTTTAAAATGTATTTTACGTAGATTCTAGTGAATCTTCTTCATTTTGTTCTTTTATCAAAAGTTTCATCATTAAAAAAGTATATGTCACATGGAAATACAAGTTTTTTGATAACTATTTTAGATGATTAAATAATTAATATTAATTATAATTTTAAAGAATAGGCATTTTCATTCAATAGTTGAAAAACTTCAGTTAAATTTGAAGTACCTGGGAAGTTGATTACAATATAGTGTTGTATAGGGTGTATATAGAGTGTTGTGTGTGTGTATATATATATATATATATATATATATATATAAACCTGCAATGCAAATTAATATATTATGCCAACTGCTCCAGCTCTTTGATAAAGTATACGTAGCTGCTACACTGCTACGTATACCACTCGTAAGTATACGTAGCAGTGTAGCAGTTACTGTCCATTCTATAGTTCATATTGTTCAACTTCGCATAGTTTTTCAATTTATATTGTTATTATTCTTATGTGTTTCTTGTTGTTTTTGTTCCATACACTTGCTAGTGAGCTACTTACGAGTGAGACTTTAAATGCTATCTATCTATCTATCTATATATATATATATATATATATATATATATATATACATTATTAAAATAAAAAATGTATATTGATCAGTTGAGTCATGTGTATGTGCATCACAAAATACCAAATGTGTACATTGCATTAAATAATATAGCAGCATAATTTCAAAATTTGATTTCATAACAGATCGAACTACGGAGCAACAAAGGTAAGGAATATGAAATACAATACAAAAGTTTACTGTAAATATGAAGTCAAAAAGCAAATTATTTTTGCACTTTATGAGTGGATGTGATTTTTAAACGCATAAGAGTAGTAACTTAATATAGAATAAAGTTTTTAGAGGTTTAAAGCACATTTAATAAATTTTTCAGCGGTCCCTCTAGCAAACCTTGCTTAATGTCTCTGGTGTAACCGAAGCGTAAAAATGGAAATAATTACCTGGGTGAAACCAATGATAAGGTTCATCCTAATGATCTCCTAATGCACGGAGCGAACTAAGTGCGTTGAAATATTTTACTCAATTAAAACTTTGGAAGCTTTGACCAGTTTCAGTGAAGTTTATGTCAGTGGTAGAAATTTGAAAAGAAATAATTTTAAACTGAAACATTAAATAGGATCGTTACTTTAACCAATAACATTTTAAATAAGCATATCAAGAAATGAACACAGCGTTCTTAAAGATTAAATGCATCCATTTATTTTTACTATTAAAAATATAGCAAATGCCTGCAAAGTCAAAGCGTCCGTATTTGCTTTAGAGGTGTACAACAAAAAATTTCAAGATTTTCTTTAAAAAACGGAAAACGATTTAAATTTATTGGTTGTTATTATTGTTGGTTTTAGTTCACTTTTATAATAGGAATTATATTATTCCTGCATTCAAAGTTTCTTTTACCGCTGAAATTTTTCAGATCTTTAAAAGTATTTTTTGAAGCCATCAAAGGTACAAAGAAGTCATTTTAATATTTGTGGAAAGATAAGGTTGAAGACTAAATATTTGAACCACATGGTCTCATTGTTTCATTTTTTTTTTCATCCAGGTTCTTCTAGTAATGGGAAGTTGGCATTTCTTGTAAAAGAGGTTTTAAAAAGGGGGTTATTTTTGAAGAAGAATATAAAAATATTCCTTCTTTTAAATAAGACTGCTTTTGTAGGAGAAAGGGTCGAAACTTCCCAAATTAATCGAGCTACCCATTGACCTACTCAATTTCGATGATGCAGCTTAACTATTCATTAAAAAATAATCTTATTATTAGGTTAAAAGAGTCATTAAAGTAGTTCCGGTTTGTTTCAAAAATCAGAAAGATAATTTTAGGCTTTCGAAATTTTACTTTTATGATGATCATTGTACTGTAACTTTAACTACATCATGCGCAAATCATGTTATATGGAATAAGGGTGGATGCTTTTTTTTCAACTTTGTTTTTCTAATGCCTCACCGTTTCTTAGTTTTTGATCAGTTGTTTAAAAAAAAAAAAAAAAACTCCAGAAAAAAACTGGGTCATTCTCAAATTTTTCAATGTCGCAGAAACTGTAAAGGAGGCATTTTTTTTTCAAATTTAAATGTAAGATAAAGCAAGAGATTATGAGCCATTAAAAAAGAAGTAACATTAAATAATTATTAAAATGAAGTTTTAACATACCCACATACACACTTGTTTCACGGTAGGTGATGCAGCGTACATGACGTCAGCAATTCTTGTTTTCATTTTACAATATCTTTCCAAAAAAACCATCCTATTTACTCAACTTGCTTGAAGTTGACAGTTTTTTTTTATTCATAAGCAAGAAAATTGTAATCGGCAATAAATTTTCTTGAAGCTGTTGCATTTACACTTTTTCTAGATTCAATTCTGTGAGATTTTTTTTTTTTTTTTTTGACGGATTGGGTTTATTTGGAAAAAAAAATTGTAGTTTACACTGAAGTGTGCTACATTAACGTGAAAAACATGTTTCCTTTTTGTCCTTTTTCAATCTTTAATATTTATTCTAATATAAACAGCGAAACAACAATAATCCCATTGACAGCCCTCTCCTACTGTCGCATAGAAGAAAAATACTGATTGAAGACGAAACAACTCAAGATTTTCTAATCTTCGTGCCAATTATCTTCCAATCACATTATTTTAATGTCATAAAAGTGTTATAAATAGTTTCGACCAATATTTTTCCTTTATTTTTTTAAATATCTCTTAAAATATAGAAATGTTTATTGCATTGATTAAAATCAAAATAGTTTTATCTTTAAGAACATGGTTTATCTTTCATAAAGATGAAGAAAAAAATTGATTTCGTCAAAATGAATGATTTAACTACTATCTCTTAATTAATTGCAGTCCGCGCTACTTATTTATTAGCAGTAGAGGAATGAGAATTGGAAATCCGCCCCAGCTAGAAAAGAGTATTTAATGTGACGGACAAGTTTTAATTAGAAGGCTCAAAACAGCAATTCCGAAATGCAATCCTCGAAGAGTCTCCAGACAATAATTAACGTTAGGTATTTAACGATGTGGTTAATTACTCTTAGAAATTATTGTCCAAGCGCTGTGTGGGAAACACTGAACCATGGGAAGAATTCCTGTCTTTAGTTTGAAAGTATTTTAAGAGAAATTGGAAAACGGAAGCTGTAATGGAAATACTTTACAATAGTAATTATTCATTTTAAATGCAAAATCACGGACTAAACTGAAAAGAAACTTTCGATGCTGTAGTTTTGCTCGTATGTGCTAAAATACGCGTCAAAGATGTTTACTTAATCTTGAACTTCCATTTTTCAACAGGGTTTTCTTGTAATACTTGACCAACATAAATCAGTCAAATCTCGCATCAGTTTTGCTTTCATAAGCAAAAAATAAATAGAAATTCCATGATCAACAAA
This sequence comes from Uloborus diversus, assembly GCF_026930045.1. NCBI lineage: Eukaryota > Metazoa > Arthropoda > Arachnida > Araneae > Uloboridae > Uloborus > Uloborus diversus. The sequence goes on from NW_026557765.1 coordinate 8,349,813, forward strand.
ATACTTTAAGTGCTTTGTTACTTTGCTTAAAGAGCATTTAAAAAAAAAGTAAGTTTCAGTTTTCATGTTTCGAATCTTCTAGGTCAAAAGTGATTTTTAATGTGCTTAAACTGCAAAGTTTTGTATGTGCTAATTAATTATCAACGCATTTTGAGTGGTCATAGTATGCGTTAAGAATATTTCCATTATATTTTATGATGTTGCAGCATGTATACTGTTACACAATTTCTTTCAAATGTTAAAACTTTATTTGCTTTACATTTGCAGTTATGTTTAAGATATACTTCTTAAAGTAGCAATATCAATCATTTACAAAGATATTGCCGAATTCGATAAATGTTTCCTTCGTTAAAGTCCTTAAATTTAAGCTGATTAATTTACTTTCTCTCTCTGATTATTGAGAACATACATCGCGTTTTTCCAAAAGAGCTTGAAAATATATTCAAGCAATTTCTCTGTGTTTGAATACATTAGTGATGATTTTGGCGTGCCAAAACTGTTTCGAAGTCTACTACAGCAACAAAATCAATTTGAGCACATTTCCACTCGTAATTGAGTAAATTAAAGTCCATAAAAGCAAAGATACTGCAGCAGTTTAATATACATTTTTATCTTTACGACCCAAATATATAAAAACAAGCGCATTCATTATTTCACACCACAGAACAAGTTATGAAACACACTACAAAGAAACCCTTCCCTAGTAATGATCAAAAACGTTTTTTCCCACCTTACAAAAGTATATTGTTTGACTTACTGGATAATGGGGTTGTTTCGTTTAGTCAAAAGTAATCCTTTTTGTCATTGAAATTGATAGGAAAAGCAAAAAAAAAAAGGACCCAGAAAATATTTTCACTTTCCCAATATTTATTTTTTTATTATTTTTTTAAATGTCCGATTTTTCAAACAAGGCGCGGTCTTGATGACGTCACAAATGATGCTCTTTGGCGCATCTTTCTACCACGTTTCCACGTTATGATAATCAAGAAGCGAATTAAATATTGTGCTCTACGCTTGCTATCAACCATATCGTTGCCAATATACGTGAGTAAAGATGCGAATTAAATATTTTGCTCTGTGGATGGCAACACTGAGTGGCATTTCATCATTTATGATGTCATCGGACAGAAGTAAACAATGAAAGCGCACCGATTTAAGATTTTTTTTTTTATTAAACTTTAACAAATAATTTAAAAAATGGTCAGATCCTAAGTTTTTAAGCATGCTCTTTCAGAAAAAAATACTTTCTAATTTTAGGAACGACCCCATTTTCCGCTACATTTTGTCTTCTTCTGGTATTTTGGTTGCATGTTTCATATGCTTGTAATAAAAAAAAATCCTTCTCTTACCATTCCAAACTGAGTGTGATAAAATTTCATCAAATTAAGAGTAAAATACTATTAAATTTAATACTTTTATAAACAGATTGTTCATCCTCTAACAATATCAAAACGCGTAATAGGAGACATCTATAAATGTCCACTTTGTGTACTTGCTTTTACTGCGTTTAGCAAAATAAATGCTTAAATAAAACAAAATTTTGATATCCATACAGATATTTGCTAGGATTCTAAAGTGTGCTTGTGATAACATTACTTAAAGATCATCGATATTAGCATTTGGAACGTTTTCAGTTCAAATGAACATCACAAATCTGTTTTATTTCTCCGAATTCTACTTTTTCTTACTAAGTCGCGGAAGATTTATTGCGTTAGATAGAATGTTGAAAGAAATGCCTTCCAGCCACAAAAGTTTGTCTTTTTTTCCTGAAATAAATATATATATAGGTACTATTTGTGCGAAGTAAAAAAAAATGTATTGTTTAGACATTTTCGAGGTATTTCTATTTCTCGTTCATTCTGAAGTCAAATCCGTATTTTTTTAAGCTTAGTTTCTTGCTGTTTATTACAGAAAATCTGTACATATGTCTAAATAATAATTTCCCCCTATTCATTAAAAAATATTTATAAAGTAAATATATCATGAAGTGAGAAGCAAAGGGATGTAAGTGGCAAAATTGAAAATTTCGAGATAACCAGTACACATGGTAGGTGAACCTCTCCTCTGTCTTGGGGCAAGAGATTTTACTAGTAGCTCTGGTAGTTACTGCTATACAGCATAATTTAGAAAAAAAAATCAATGAAAACCTACCTAGAATGTTATCTTTAAACGCGTTTTACTGAAAACTTGAAAATGTCCACTTAGGATAGACCGACCAGTGAATGAACAGTTACGCACAATTTCATTTTTTTAAAAGTCCTAGTAATTTTAAATTCTATACTATACAGATCGTGATAGTTGAAACATTTTAATTGATCTATGTAAACATCTCTAAAAAATGACGGGAACTTAAATGGTACCGCTTCCGACTTTTTTAGGAGTTTAAAAAAAAATGGCACAACGACCCAGTGAATGAACACCTCGAACCAGTAAATGAACACATATTGGTCCAGTTAATGAACATGATAAATTTTGATTCTATCTATGTATCTATATAACTATTTATATCTATTTATCTATCTACACATCTATCGGTCTATCTCTATGTCTATTTACCTATTAATCAATGTACTTATCTATCTATCTATCTATCTGTCTGTCTGTCTGTCTGTCTAATATATATATATACTTATCTGTTTATGCATTTATCTATATATCTATCTACTTATCAATCTGTACATCTAAATATCTACCAATTTATTATCCTAATCAATATATTTATCTACCTGCTTTTTTACCTATCTATCTACCTAGCTATATATCTCTATATTAGTCTCTGTATCTACCTATCTATCCATTAACCACTATCTATTTAATTATCAATAAATTTATCGATCCATCTACCTGCCTATTCTGTCTCCGATCCGATCCAATTTGCAGCAGGGTAGAGAGAACGAACTCCCTTTTTCCTGTATCTTAGCGAAGTAGGTGGTGTGATGGCGAGGAGCCTAAAAGAAAAAATTCGTAAGGTCCCCCCAGGAGACCTGGGGGGCGGTGGGTGAGCACAGGGCTCGCAGGTCGGTGCTGAGTTCGTCAGGCGGGGTGTGTACTGGTGACATGGAGGCTGGAAGGAGCGCTTCGATGGCCTTAAGCGCGGTCTTGAGTTGGTTCAGTATCTCTGGGCTGAGATCTTCTCTGGTCGTCGTCTGTTTTTGGTGAGGCCGGTCTCGTATTCTGGGGGGCTGGTCCCGCGTCTTGGGGGGCTCGTCCCTTGTCTTAGGGGGCTGGTTCCATGTCCTGGGTGGATAGCTCCGGTGAGGGATTCGTCTTCGTACCCCGGGCTGGTCTTGGGCCCTTGGGGAGAGTCTCTGGCTGGGTGGCGGTCGTCTCCTATCTGGCCGGCGAGGGCAGTATCGGCTGCTGGCTACGTGGGGGCCGTTGCAGAGGGCGCAGGTCATCTGTCCTTTCTGCTTTACTGGGCAGTCGCGGGCTCTGTGTTCCTTTGCGCAGATAACACATCTCTCCTTTCGGTAACAGTGGGTGCTCATGTGGCCATACTCCTGGCATTTGTAACATTGCACAGGTCCTGATCTTTTCCTTAGGAGTTCGGTCTGAGCAAGCAGGGGTCCAAAGGCAACTCTCTTGTCGGTTATCTGGTGGGTTCTCTTATCTTTCTTCAAACTAGCGAGGTAGACTGGTATGGGCTGGTTTTCCGGTTTCCTCGTAAACTGTTTGACGGAGTGAACGGTGAACTGGAATTTTTCTAGAAATTCCTTGACCTTTTCTGCTCCGTAGTCGATCGGGAGGTCCTTGATTACGAGCTTCAGGGGTTCTTCTTCGTCTGGGAGGGGGGAGGTGTAGAACTGGTATCCTTTTTCTTGGATGTGGTCTTTAATTTTGTCCCAGTCTTCTCTTTTCCTCGGGCAGACTATCAGGTCGTCATTTTTTCCTATTTTTCCGTAAGCGTCAGTCTGGGTTTCTTCTCTTATGTGGTCGAGGATTTCCGTCTTGTTCGAGACATTTGTGATTGTAATTGGACTCCAGAAGGCTTTGTCTGCCAGAGAGGGGTAGTTTCTTTTATATTCGTCGAGTTCTTCCTCGAGCAAATCGACCTTTTCACGGTAATACTCAATTCTTGAGTCGGCTTCCCTTATTTGCCGATCGTAGCTGAGATCGCTGCCTCTATCTACCATTTGGGAGAATTTCTGCCAGATGAAATTTAGGTAGCTCATGTCTTCAATGGAGATGTGGTCTCGCTGGAGTTCCTTGATGATTGAGAGGAACTTCGCAATAATGTTTTTCGCTTTTGCTTGGGCGAATGAAATTTCTTCATAATCCGCGCATCCTTTATCCACTGCTCTAAACTCTTCGAAATCGATGAGGCATTCCTTTTCAATTAGCAGCGGAAATATGGACTTTGCGGAGTTGAAGGTTTCTCTGTCGGTCCTATTAAACGGGAACGGGTAGCTGTCAGTGTAGATGTCAGTGTAGTATTCTGTCTCTATATTTATCCACCTATATATCTATTTACCTCTTATTTTTTACATATCTATCTCTATATCTTCCTCCATCTATTTATCTATCTATCTATATACAAACATACATACATATCTACCTATCTATTCTCTCTCTTTGTATATATATTTCTATTTCTCTATCTCTCTATCAAGAGAGATAAAGATATATATTAAGATAGATGTAGGTAGGTTAATATACAGATAGAGATATAGATAGATAAAAGATAAAACTCAGTAAAATGTGCCTTGTTTGCAAAAACAAAAATAAAGAAATTATAAAATATATAATGAAATACATAAATAAATAAGCATATAAAACTATCTGCTTTACAAAAAAGTACAAAAATGAAAATATCGCAAAGAAACTTCAAATTTCTTTTTAAATCAAAAGAAATTTTGCCATTGTTCATTCACTGGATTTTCGCAGTTTTTTGTACCCAGTGACTGAACACTACCTGAAAATCTACGCATTCTGCACTGACTGAAACAATTTAAATCCATAGCCTTAATATGTATACTTAATTTTTCTTTCGTAGAGTTAAAAAATAAAATTTATCGATAAAAATATGTATCAAAATAATTGCTAGCACGAAACTAGCCTTATTATTTTGAAAGAGAGAAAGAACGATTCATGGCAGTAAAAATTTCAAATTTTTTCCAGGAAAAAAAACACGTATTCAAAGTAACCAATCAGGTGTCAGATAGCTTAGAATATCAATAAAGAGCGTTTTTGTAGTGAATTTATTCAGAAAATTTTTTTAGAAGCTTTAAATGACGCGCTGTTCATTCACTGGGTGGTGTTCACTCACTGGTCGGTCTACCCTACATCCCTTTAGTTCTCACTGCCTCACATTCAATAACTATTATATATCACTTATAATGTAAGCTACATTTGCTAAGCTTTATTATATTGCTAGGAACATGAATTGAGTTATATATCACTTATACATATACCTAAGTCTTTATTAGGGATCGGCCGATTAATAGGCCCTTATTGTGTGCTTTGCTGAAAAATCGGCGAGGAAAATATTTTAAAGAACTTTTAAACTATTTTTTAATTTTTTAGTATTTTTTGGACAAGAAACCAAGAAGAGTACATGTATACATTAATTGCACTACTTTTATTTTAAGCATGCCTGTTGTCCTTTCACTTAATGCTGATTGAAACTAAAGGAAAACTTAAACACGCCAGCAAAGTTGATAATATTTTGTGCTAATATTTGAATTTACGTTATTATTAAGTAGCTCTGTTGTTTGAAGATAGTTTTTAAATCATGCAATAAGCAGTTTATTTTTAAAAACGAAGTTATAAATATTTCAGAAATAAAATATATTTCAAGAATTTCCAAAGAGCTAGATCCGAATGAAGTGAAATATAACACTTTGGATCTCACTTATATTCACAGCTTACTACAACATTTAGCTTCCTACAGCACGTATAATTGAAAATTTTTGCAAGTATACTCGTATCATACTGCGTTAATTAGGTTTTATTAACGAGTCTTGGGGTTTCTTTCCTCCCATTTATTCACGTCGAAATTTTCTTCAGTTAAGTTGTTACATAACCACTTTGATAAAACTTAAGGAGAAAAATCTAGTGAATTATAGAGTTGTTTTTGCTATACATTATTCTTATCTGCCAAATATAAAATTAAGCCACAAAATAATATTCACAAGTCTAGTCTTATTTTCAATCGTCAGTGTAAACTTTATTAAAATTTTTCAAGAACCATATTTTAAATGAATTTTTGATTAAAAAAAAAACCTGTGGCGCACATCAGAGAGCATATAACCTAACTTTGCTTCCGAACCTTGAGGTCTAGTGGTCAAAGCAGTGGGTTAGCATCACAAAGGTCCGTGGTTCAATTCCAGACCCGGACAATCCTCTACGTCGTCCAAGTTATGATGATCCTGTACGCCACATAATGGTGACCCGAACGTGATTAGGCGCATTCCTAATGCTACGTTACACGGCGCCATCTGTTGCGTTGGCTGGTCATCATTTTGTGGCTTACGGGATCAGCATAGCGTGAACGACGTGGAGGATTGTCCAGGTCGGGAATTGAACCATGGGCCTTGGTGATGCTAACCCAGTGCTTTAACTTCTAAACCAAAAGGATCTCAAGATTCGAGAACAAAGTTAGGTTATGTGCTCTCTAATGTGCGCCACAAACCTAAAACTTCAATTTTGAAGCTTGCAAATTGAATCTCGATTGTGCATATTACCAACATATGTTGCAGATATCAGGGTCGACGAGAGGCAATGTCAGCCTATTTGGAAACTATAGGCCCAGCTGTACGGGGGCCCCGGCTCGGGTTCAGAGTTGTATTAATCTCTAATACGTTTTCTGTGGGAGACGTGATTAATTGTCCGTGGACCAAACTGACATGGGACCTACCTTGGCTCTTAGCAGCCCTTACAAAAATGAATGCGAAAAAAAAAAAACACTTGTACGAGGGCAAATCAAAAAGGGTTTGCACCTATTTTTTTAAGCCAAAATATGGCTGGGAATACAAAACGAACATGTACATTTCCAGCAGTACTCTTCCGAGCAAAAGCAGATACGGCTGGTACGGTTAAAGGAACTGTCATTGCTGATAATGTACATGTTCAGTTTGTATTCTTAGTCATATTTAGGCTTAAAAAATAGGCGCGAAGACTTAAGATTTGCCCTTGTATTTAAATGCTCAGTTGTTTTTAAGTATGGAATTAAAATGTATTACACGAAAAAATAATTTAATAATAATGATGATTACAATAATTAAAGTTGAAAAAGAGAGTTTACCTCGTTTGAAGGACAGCATTCTCATGAAAAGTGGATAGGGGAAAGAGGGGGGACGTTTGAACATTGTATGCTTTACTATGATAACTTGATGAAAAAAACTTGAAAATTTCTCAAGTGAGTACATTATCAGTTCTAGCTCAAAGCAAAACTTTTAAATCAATGAGCCATTTTGTATTTCCGTGGTGAAAATTTCTTTCTTTTAGCAGATGTTTATAATTTTATCATAGTGTTCTACACTTTAGAACACATTTTAAACGAATTAGTAAGCTAAACTTAGTTATTGCTAACCGTTGTATGAACATTCAGGTAAATTTATGACCACATTTATTTTTTTCATTGAAATAAAAATTATTTACTTTTGCAAGTTAGTGCAAAGATAGATGATCGGGCACTTGCGAGCTAGCTGAATTTGTAAGCTAAACTTAGTTGTTGCTAACCGTTGTAGGAACATTCAGGCAAATGTATGGCTATATATATAATTTTTTTATATTGAATTAAAATTTCTTTATTTTTGCTATTAGGTCCAAAGACGGATGATCGGTCACTTGCAAGCTAGCTAAATTAGTAAGCTAAACTTAGTTATTGCGAACCTTTGCATGAACATTCAGGTAAATTTATGACTATATTTTTTTCCTTTTTCTTTACAAATGCAAGTAAATTAACTTTTTTTTTTCTTTTTACAAATTAGTCCAAAGATAAATTATCGGGCACTTGCAAACAACACAAGTGAACAGTTTCCACATCCACCTTTTAATATTAATATTAAGTCAGGACATTATAAGTTTTAAAAAATATATGTGAACATTTACAACTTTTATTTTCTGTAGTCGATTCGCAAAATTATTCCTAAGTATTTTTATAATCATGTATTTATTCATTCAGTGTTACAAAATAGTTGGTTAACAATTTAGTGTTATTAACGATGTGCAGGTAATAAAAATACCCAAAATATTTCAACTTAATTAAAAAATAAAATTTAAAATCATTTTGAATACATCATACTCTAAATGAAGCTTAAAAGCAATATGTATTAAGATTTTTCCTTACATGATAAAATAATATTTGTATTATGCAGTCATTAGACGTGTTTTTTCTGTCCATACAGTGATCAAAACATACTACGAAACAGGGATATATATTTCAGAAATTAATATTTTTATACTGACACATTACTGAACAATTAAAATTGAGACAGTAAAGCTAAAAACTCGTCATTGTAACTGGTATACACACATATGCTTCACACTAAAGTTATTCTTTGAAATATGATAGAGGTGAGGGGGGGGATGTCTAGTTTTTTTTATGTTGTTCATCTGTGCCGCAGTCTTGAAGGCAAACTAGTTAGTAAAGAAATAATATTTTAAACTGTCTCAAAAAATTTCATAACGCAAAAAAAAAAAAAAAAAAAAAAAAATCGGCCAAGGAAACACTTTTTTCCTAAAAAAATTGATAATATTTTTTTAAAGTAAGGAAATTAAGTAAAATATGCGTCTTTTCCTTTCTGAAAGAATTACCAGAAGTTCTGTTTTTCCATAAGAATGATTTTCTTCGTCATATCCTCTACTAGTTTTTTTCCTATCTTCATCTATACCCCTGAAGACAAAATTAGTTGTGGGAATCATTACTACTAAGAATTCGACACATTCTCTGCCGATAAAAGACTTATCCCTATCTAAATTAACATCTGAGGCTTAAGGCATTCGACATTCAGGTCTTAATGTATTTTCGCTACTAATTTAAGAAAATGAAATCTTATGGTAAGGATAAAAGTGTACCTTATGCATCCAGAAAACGTCCGTAGGTTTAGTTCAGGAAATAATTCACTAGAGTAAAAAGTGCAATATCATTAAATTATAATCGAAAATTGTGTTTTCTGGTTTCAAATCATTAATCTCTACAAAGGTATTAATAATACCTGAATAAATTCCTATCAATTTTGCTTTTTGCGTTTCTCACAAAAAAAAAAAAAAAATATTACTTGCTACTTTAAAGATCAGTCATCAAACGGGGAAAAAACACGAAAGAGTGTACCCTCGGAGTTAGTGACTTTCATTTCAGTAAGATCTTAATACAGTAAAACATACTAAAGGTGTACAAAATCTCAATCTATTTTTAGTATTTCAGGTTCTAAAAATTAGAAGAAAATTAAAGTAACGGAAAAGACAATTTACACAGATAGTGTTATCCACTTTGAACTCATCGACACTTAAGTAATTTTTTAGTTTATGAATATGAAAATTGATTTAGGACTGATCTACAATCGCTATTAAGATATAGCCGATGCGCTGTAGCAATAAAATAGCAAATAGTAAATTCAATAATTTTTATTTACATAACAAAAATAATATAGAAATGGAATAGAAAATATTTCATTAGAAAAATACCTTATTTTTCACTTTGCCCCATGGGAAAAAAAAAGTGAAAAGTTTCCACTTTTTTTAAGCGCAAATTTACTGCCAAAAATTCAAAATAAGTAGGTTTTATTATAAAATATAATGTTCTTGCTTTATGTACTGCAATTTTCAAAATAAATTTCAAATTTGTTCATTTTGAAAAAGCTCGGTCATATTAACCATTTCACTTTGCCCCACATTCCCCTACTACGTTTTGATACAAGTTTTGCAATGAATAATTTTTAATTTGAGCTATTTACTTTAGTGACAGTCCTTGGAATAATTATTGAACTATTTTTTGCAATGTTTTTACGTCTCTGTTTTGATGTATTTTATGGTTAATGTTCATAAGACAAATGTATTTAGTTGTAAAAAAAGATAAATCATATAAATTAGTTCATCTGGTGTTTTTAGAATACGAGAATTTTAACTATGTGACAGGGCACGCAGTAAATAACATATCATTGAAATTACATTTTAACAGAAAGATAATTATCAATATATTTTTTAAATTTTATTTTTAGCAGTAGCACTTGAACATTGGATTCCTTGACTCGAGTAAACATTGTACACTCAGCACACATGCAGAGAAAGTACAATATAAAAATATATCAAGGTAAAATATAGAAGGTAAACTATAAAGTGTAAAATTTAACAAGAAAAAAAACTGTAAATGCACAAATGTGAAACTGAAAAATTGTTCAAATAGGAAATTCAAAAGGATAAAATGTGCCAATATAAAATGTAACATGTAAAATTGAAAAATTGTAAACATACAAACTTTAAAAGGATAAAAATTTAAAACAATTAAGAAGTTAATAAGGTCAGTCAGTCTACAAGTCCCTGTAGCTTTTCTTTGGCCTTTTAGTATCGGTCATATGTATCAAATGTAGTGCTTTAATTACAGTGCGGAGGAAAACAAAATTATTCAAAAGAAAGTTTCGTTAACAAGTTATGCAAAATGAGGAATATATATATATATCGGTATAGAACAGAAACCTTCTCACAACAACAGATTCACCGACGAAGATTAATTGACCCGATAATTCAATCAATTTTTAATGAAGATTCCTCTCAATACATGTTACTGCTCATCGCATTATAAATTCAGGTTTTGTAAGCTAAATGTTTTATTTATGTTCAAGAGAAGATCCGTTGATTGCAAAGCAAACAATGGAAAAAGACAATGAGCCAGTAAGCAAACATTTCATAAAAGCATAAAGGCCCTTGAGTTCTTTAGTGTTTTCGAGCAGTAAAGTTAATCCCCGGTAACTTTACGTCATTAGTTCAGGCAGTTGAAATGTTAACAGCACAATTTTTTTCTGTCTTTAAAGAGTTTCATTGTTTATATCTTAGCGAAGAAGTTGTTATCATTATTTTCCGTAATGGTGTACTTTAATAATGAAATGATGAAATTAAAGCGATTCTTAGTTGTCAAACTAAATAACTTTTCTGGGTCCTAAATACACATTCTGTCGCAGTAAATAATTAATACACACGTACTGATCTTAAAACTATATCATAATAGTTCACATAAGTAAATACTTCATTCACACATCTCATTACACTGTAAAAAAATGTATGAGGTTAAAAGTATTAATCGGTGTAACGTTACACGAATTCTGAATTGTGTAGTATAATTGTTTAAAAAATTCAAATTATTTGAGGAACCTTGCACTATGGTGATGGTAGAATTCAAAGCACAAGCGTAAAGATCGGAATTGGCGCAAAGCAGGTTTTCCCTTAAATCGGCCTACGTAGCCGAGCGGCAAAAGATCTTGATTTGTGACCCGTCTGAGAGGTTCGCGTTGTGTGTTCGGACACCACTCAGGGTATTTCCTATCTTAGTGCAATAGAAATGTATTGTTTGAATATTAAAACAAATCAACAATTGGTGTCTTTTCGTTGTGAAAAAGCATGAACTTCAAAAATAGTGAATGGAGAAATAATTAAAAGCAAGACTTGGAAATAAGAGTTTTCAAAGATGTTTTTTTTAATGCTGTTATATGACGAAATTTCAAGTATTGAAAACTACTAGTTTATTTTTGTACTTCCAGTTTAAAGCATATAGAAATAAATTAATTACTTAATCATTTAATATTCCTGCATAATTTAAACCATCGAATAGTTAATTTGAAGCATAGGTCTACCTAGAATTAAAAATGAGTACCCGTTCAAGAAAGTCAGATGAAAGCTTAATTTTTGCTAATGTGTAACCTCTCAAGAAATTTCTTTGTAAGCATACAGAAAATACTGATATACCGTTACGCAGATAAGAGTGAGTTGTTACGCTATAGTTACATTAACACACATTAGTGGTTTAACGTTCCACAAACGATGTGTAACTTTGCGCCAGTTATATTAGTTACTAGTGGTACCCGTACGGCTTTGCCCGTAGTAGAAAAATTAAAAGGTCTTTTGGTTCGCCTGTATGTTTACAAATAATGTATGGTGAATTTTCTCGCCAATTGGCTTGTACCCATGTTACGGTTCCACGTTATGATAATTTCGTATCTCGCCAATTGGCTTGTGCCCATGTTACGGTTCCCCGTTATGATAATTTCGAAATTTACTCGTCCATCATATGATAATTTTGTTCTTAAAATTGGAATAGAAAAAGAACCACATCGAATTTTCTAAAAATCGCTTCGAGGTGCTCACCCCCATGCTACAAACTAACTTTGTGCCAAATTTCATGAAAATCGGCCGAACGATCTAGGCGCTATGCACGTCACAGAGATCCAGACATCCAGAAAGACAGACATTCAGCTTTATTATTAGTAAAGAAGTTACTCCAGAGCAGTGAGGCACCCACGCTGCCACCGATTTTATGGAGTAAGATTACACTTTTTTTTACAGTGTGATTTATAATAAATTCAATGCGAATGTAGGAAAAACGTTTGCAGTCCTTCATGTATTAGGTTGAGTTCAGAAATTTGCATGGTTTGAGGCATTATACAGTGTAAGAAATAAAATTTCAGATGGAATTTTGCCGTAAACTAAAAACAAAATTTATCCGGCTTTGAAGGATACCACTTTTTTCCTTCAGTTAAAAAACTATATATTTATTTAACCTTTATGACAGAGTAAATTAGTATGCATAGGTAAACTTTAATATTGAAACCATTGCGTAAGAATATAATTTAGTTTCACTTTAGTAGGTTTCAAAATTATAAGTAATTACACCTTTTCTGCATCCTGGATTGTAACTTCTGGAAGATCCTTGTGTTAAAAAAATACAGCTGATACAAGTATTTTCTTTCCCTTCATTACTGTATCCTAATTGCTTGCATGTTATAGCTCTTAATTGGATGAGGTTTTTTCCCTTTGGAGAATATTTTCAGCTTAATTTGAGATTTTTTCAAGATACATTGGAAACTAGCTTCCTGGTTGAATTTCGGCAAATATACAACTCGCTTTAACGTATTTATAATAATTGCGCTCTAACTACTATTTTGAATCTGATTCATTTTTTATTTCATTCGGAAAACAATTGGTCATAGTTATTAGATATTTCTGAAGTTTCACTGTACATACAAATAAAAACAATGCTGCACGTGCAAAGAACTGGTTGCATGTTTTATCTAAAAACCTTTGTTTTCTCTCAAAGTTTCACCTTAACAGTCAACAGTTTCATTTTTATGATGCAAAGTATTCAATTAACTAATAATCATATGCAATGTCTGAAGTTTAAAAGAAAACATTGTAGATTCACTGCATAACAAGAATAGTTTTGCAGTCATTTTCTTTCATTGAATTGAAATCATCCATATAATTCATGGCGCATAATTATTCGGTGATAGTAAAATGTTTACTGTCCAAAACATACCCACTTTTTGAAAAGAAATGTGTGAAATGATTGGTTTAAATTAGAACTCTCAAAATAAGAGTTCCTAGTTGTGGAATATGAATTCACCAGATAATAATTAAGGTGAAGTATTTAAAGATGCCGTTAATTGTTCTTCGTAATTACCCTTAATAAAGTGTTGTGGAAAACTTGCAGCATCAGAACAATACAGATATGAATTTAAGTTTTAAAGGGAATTGAAAAACAGTAGCTGTCACAAATGTTCACTTTTAGCTGCTAAAAAAATAACAAAGTTCGCAGTTTTTGAAAATTGTTGCAATTTGCAAGTCTTTACATTTTAAGCGGTGGTAAATTTTTTACAGCTTATTTACTATTATGAATCGTTGCTGAATTTTTAATTACTAGCAAATATACCCAGCGTTGCCTGGGTCAGTAATAGAATTGAGAAACAATTAATACTTTCATTTATTTATTTTTAGCTGTGCTCTGCGGTTTCACCTGCGTTAATAAGACATCAACGTATTAAAAAACTAAGTACAGCACGCTCTGATATATACAGGGTTTTCCGTTTTAACCTGCAAGACATTTATTTTCACTTGTATATGAACTGGGATAGAAGATAAAAGGTTAATATATTATACTTTATTCTTTCAGTGTTTGAAAAAAGACAATTAATTCCCTTGAAATTAATTTTGATAATGACGATTTCTAATAAGCAAATAATGTCGTACGTTTAAAGATTTAAACTAGTTTAGGTATATATATTTTTGAGTTTATGGCATTTCTTTTTTAGTGATTCTTAACTTATTAGTGTTCTTTTCGTAAACTCTATGTCTGATGGTACATGAATCTAATATGGTGTGTTAATCCCTGTAATTGAAATTGTATAAGCATATTTTAAGATTCTGTTGAAAGATTTTTTTTCCTCAAAATATAGAATTGTAATTATGGAATAGCGTATATAAAAGTACAGCTTTTACGTTCATAATAATTTGCTTGAAGCATGTTACTTTGGGGTTAAGGTACTTAGATTCAAAGATTATCTTTTATTATTAAAGGATTAAGCGTAATTTCATTCTTATTTTACAATCGACTAAAAATGCACTGCACTAACTATCAGCTAATAGACGGCATTACATATTCCGCTACGACTGCAATTAGAAAATGATACCAGCTAGAAATTTGATTGGTTAATAGCTCTTCTTCCAGATGCACAGTAATTCGATTAGTACAAGCTAGATGGACAAAAATCATGTTCAAAATTCTAAACTTTGGTATTGGGATAATGCAAACAATAAACCAAAATATGAAACTTAGTTATTTGTTTATCACTAACTCCCTTCTGCCACGTGAATAATAAGGTACAAAGGTACGTATCTGTTTGTAATTTAATAAATCAGTTGAGTTCCAGACATCATTTCATCACACAAAATAAAAGTGTTCCTAACTTCATATGATTTTATTGTTCAAGATGGATATTTTTTACACTGGTAAGTGCTTTTTTCCGTAATTTAATTAATTTATGTGATAGTTAAACAATATTAAAATTTTTTTTACAGATAAACGACGGATTTTTTGCCTGTTTCAAAATCTTCAAGTGATGGCAATGACTTGCACCCATTTGTACCCGAGCTAAATTTTCAGTATATATTAGCTACAGCTTTCCCATTAATAATACGACGTATTATAATCAGCACACTCGAGTACAACATATTTTTTTACCCAAAGTTTTGGGTGCTTCAATAATCCTTCAAAGAAATCCCTACTCCAAAGAAAATATTCGGGCGAAAAAAAATATGTTGTACTAGGTGTGCTGACTATAATACGAATTATTAATGATGGGAAAAGTGCAGCTATTATATACAGAAAATTTGGCCCGGGTACAAATGGGTTAAATCATTACCTTCATTTGAAAGGTTTTAAACGAGTAAAAACTCCTTCGTTTATCTTCAAAAAATTTTAATATTGTTTAATCATCAGACAGAGTAATTAAATTAGGGAAAAAAGGCACTTACCAGCATAAATAATGTCCATCTTGAACAATTAAATCATGTGAATTTAGGAACACTTTAATTTTTTACGATGAAATGATGAATTTTGAATTTGACTTTTGTCCAGCTAGCTTGTATTAATCAAAACACTGTGAGGTGGCTCACAAGATATGGATGCCGTATTCTACATAGCCTAAAACATATCTACAGTGGCTCCCAAAAGTGTTCGTACACCTACGACTTTCAATGAAATAGGCCCTTATCCATTGGTTAGAATTAATATTTCGGAATAGGTATTTTATTATAAGATCTATGATCTGTTTTTAACAAAACTGCATGAAAATTTTTAATAAAACATTAAAACTTAATTTTTTAAAAATCAAAAACCAAAAAGTGCTGGAAAATTTATCTCACAAAAGTCTTCGTACACTTTGAAAAAATGTCAAAAACTTAGTAAATAATCTAACTTTTTACTAAGTTATTATTTAGTAGGATATCATGCAGTAACAACAACAGCCTTTAAACGCCTGGGAATAGATTTCATTGTTTTTTCTTTCTTTTTTTGTGCAATTTCTGAGTAAGTGTTCAACCGCGCTACGGGTCTTACTGTTTCTAGTTCGCTTTTTGTTTCAATGGTGTATTTTGGTAATCTAGCCACCAGATATCTCCAAATATGTTCCATTAAGTTTAAATCTAGCGATTGAGGAGATATTTCTAAGCTTAAGGACAAATTTTGAGGCGCCAAACGCGAATCGTTAGTTCTTATCGTTATCTTGATAAAAAACAAAGTTGTTTCCGATTACCAAATTTTGGGGTAATAGTTTCGAATTGCTTCTTAAAATATTTAAATGAACAGCATAATTCATTATTTCATCAAAAAATTCCAAATTTCTGATTCCTGATGCTGAGATGCACCCTCACACAAGAACACCTTCACCGTCCCGATTAACCGATCCAACTAAGTTCTTAAGATTAAATTCCTCATTTTTTTCTTTCATTTACAATTATACAACAATTTAACCCAAAATGTTGAATTTATTTTCGTCTATGAGTAAGACGTTGTTCCAAAACGTTTTGACCTTATTTATCATTGATTTTACGACGGAAAGTGTAAGCTTACTGTTTTTCGTACGAACAAGAAAATTTCTGCGGGAAGCGGTCCTATTTAATCTAGCTAATCAGAGAACTTAGCGAACAATTTTAGGTAAAAATTAAACGTAAAATGTTTCATTCAATTCTGCAGAAACTTTTTCAGTTCTGAAATGTGTATTTTTCATATTTTTTTTAACTGTAAACCTCCGATCACTCTTTGTTAACTTTGCCAGTTGACCTTTTCTTACCTTGTTTTCGATCCGATTCTTGACTTTAAAGCATTTTATCAAGCCCTTCACCATAGAATGGTATAAATTAACCAATTTAGAGACATTTCAAACCAATTTACGGCTACTGTGAGGGAAAAAATCAAATTTCGAATCGTGTTTGTTGTTTTATACGCATACCTGCCATTTTAAAATATTAAGCAAAATATTAGGGAATGAATACACAAAAAATTAAAGGCAAATGACTTTACAGTATCATTACAATGCAAAAATAATAAAAAACCACATATGATAATTCTAATTAAGAATTTATTCGAAACTATTTCAGTGTACGATGACTTTTGTGGCGTATTTTTTCTCTGACTCTTCGTTTTTTGGCAAATTTCAAAAATAAAATCTGGCAATATTCTAAAAAAAACTACTGGGTTTTATTCAGAATGACATGGGCATGGTGTGAAAAAAAATTGGACTTTATATTCGAATTCAGTTTTGAATGATTTTGGTTTTACTACAAAATTTCAAGGTGTACGAACACTTTTGAGAGCCACTGTATAAAGCAAATTGGGTTATCTTGCTCAGTCAGGTAAAACGCTCCAGTTGCTGTATTTCATAATTTCAACAATCGAGTGCCCCTGTGTCGTCTTTTTCGAGAACATTTGCGAACAATGATGTTTTACGCATACACTACAGCCATTTTCAGCACATTTAGAGGTAAAAAAGTTTAGTAATTTTAAGCCTTTTTGTTGAAAAAACTAACAATCCAATTTTATGTTAATTCTAAGTACTTATTACAATGCCAAAAAGACACAAAGGGCACGCTTTCTTTTCGCAAAGTGCTTTAGTTTATCCTTTTTCGGTAAAAGTTGTTGAACATGAGCAATTAAAACTTTTTTGAAAAAATACATTCTCTAAATCGTATTTCTCACGTTGACATATCATGTGAGTCCACAAAATTTTCAATTCGCAACTTCAGAGCTCGATTATGCTACCATCCGGTTATTAATAATACTAAAGGAAGAGGTAAAACATTCCATTCCACGTGTTTTCTTTGCGGTAAATTACAGGCTTCAGACAGTTTGTGGTGTAATGTAATTTCAGAAGAATAGAAAAGAAAGCTTTCCACAAACACGATGAAAAATTACTGTCATTCACTAAGCGTCAAAGCAAGTGATAAGTTACAGCATTTGTTTGTTTTACCTTTGTCATCCGCCATCATACAGTGGCTGCAGCGCCCCCTGTAGTTTATTGGAGTTGCGAATTCAATTTTGTTTTGATTTATTTTATTTCTCTTAAGTGTTTGAAAATGAAATAACGGAATTTTAGTCAAAGTGAAATGGTACAATATTTTCAGAGTTTGCTGCGCCATCTAGTTAGTAATAATTTAACTATATCCTCAAAAAGAAAGTTTATTCCAGTTAAAAACTAATAGCTGTAATGTTCAAAGGTATATAATAATACAAATGGTTTTCAAAATTTGATTTACTTATTGCAATATTTTGTGGTTAATCAAATTTTTTTTAATAACATGATACAGTGTTTGTAATTAACCATTGAAGTATTTATTGAGGTCTGTTGATATCCAGTACAGTACTTATTTAGTTAATAGGTCATGTTTTGGTTTTAAATGTTTAATACAATATGCCATGTATACGAGGAAAAATTAAATACTTCATTTACTTATTCATTTATTTATTAAACCACTATTGTATTTATTCATTAATTTATTAATTTACATTCTTTTATTTATAAATTGACTCATGTATTTGTTCACTTTTTACTTTTATTCCTTTATTTTAATTTTTATTGACTCTTTCATTCCTTCTTTCCCATGTAAGCATTAGTTAATTGACAGGTTTAATTATTTTTTTATTGTTTCATTATTTATTTATTCTTTTATTTATTCATTCATTTGACCAACATTATCTTCAATAATAAAATAGAAAATATCTCATTAAAAACATATTTCATTTTTCTTTACGCCCCATAAATAAAAAGTGAAATTAGTTCCACTTTTTTTTCTTTTTTAGAAGATGCATATTTATGGTTAAAAATGAAAAATAAAGTTCAAGTTTTCCTACAGAACATTGTTTTTTCTTCTTCTGTGAGTTTCAAAACAAACTTAAAAAAAATTATTAATTAAAATAAAAATATAAAAAAGTCATCTTAACTTTCTCATTTTTTCCCGCATCTCCCTACGTTTTTAATTCCCTAAGTACGCAACTAATTATTAAATATTTTTCAAGACTGTGATAGTTCATATGGATGTTGAATTTTTCATTACTTAGTTCACAAAACCTTACGTGAATAGTAAATTATTAACTACTTCCAGCGAAAATTAGTTTGACTGTGGTAAAAAAGGGACATGAATATTTTTGATAAGTAAGTGCATTTTTCAAAATTTTTATTAAATTACAATTTAATTATTTAGGTTTTAACTGAAATGTTTTTTAACTTCCAGAACTAACTTAAGTAAAAAATTGCTCCCTCTTAGTACAAAAATGTAAGTAATATTTCTTAAGCACTTAAGAAAAGTATTTGATTTATGCTATGTCCTTTGAAACATCAAAATTTATTCTATGATCTAAAAATCTGTATTACACTATAGAAAACCTAAATAAGATTTTCACCAATCAAGGGTTTGAGCACAGTAAAAATAATAACTTTTCTAGAAAAGTTTTATTTAATTAATAAAGGAAAAGTCTTTTGCATGTATGTATCTGAAAGTCAAAGAGTGCAAAAATAAACGAGTTTCAAATAATTTATAAATCTGGTTGATTTCTAAAGGTTTTTCGACACATATCTACATTTATTCGTAGTAGAAATTGATAAATTAAAATTCGTATCATTCAATGCCTTTAACTGAAACATACCTGCTTCATTAATGTAGCAATTAATTAGTCCTTAAACATTATGTCAAATGCATTTTAATATTTAATTCCCTGCAGTTATTGCTATTTAATAAAACAGGTTATTTTATTTTCGTTACATTTGTTTCGTAAAAAATTATAAATTCAGAACAAATCCATGTATTTTCTATAGAGAACTCTTATCAATTACTGTGAAATGTGATCCTCGCTTTCCAGCTGAACCTTGTTTCCCTAATTTCAGCACACCTCATTTTACAACGGTCGTCTTGAAGGCAAAATTACATTTGGTGGCCATGGCAACTAAGACCCTAACACACTTTGCTCTGATAAACGAGTAGGTTTATCTAAATTAACATCTGAGACTTGGGAGCTTAGATGCTTGAACAAGTTTGTGTGTTTTCATCATTTACCCGAATTCTCTCATTTAACTGGAAGAAATCGATATCCTACGCTGGAAGGAATGGTTTCACATGCGTATGAAATCACTTTATTTTTGAATTTTGAGTTCGTATTTCAGTAAATTCAATTTCTTTGTTATTAGAATCCAGAAAATTCGGAGTAACGTTTAAAACCGAAGTCAACAAAAATTAAATTTAGTTTTGAATTTGTTTTGGAAACGAAAATATAACAATGCAACAATATTAAGTCTTTCGTAAAGAGATAAGGATTGATACAGATTTAAATACAAATAGCTTTAAATTATTTTCTCTCCAAATTCGAAAGCATGCTAAAAATATTCGTTTTAATTTAAATTGCGGTTTTTTCTGCCTAACTTACCTGAGTGAGGAAATTATATAATACAGTAGTTGATTAAGTAAGTTAATTAGTAAGTTAATTATCATGGTACAATTTTCGTGAATAAGTGTATCAAGAACAATGATATTCCTCTTAGAATTGAATCAAGTTCATTTCATTATCTAAAAGTCAAAAATATAACTAGCAAGATCATGTTTTCTTACAATTTATTCAAAGTGGTTTCTTTTATTTGCTATTCACCTGGGGAAACCTTAATAATGTGATCTGTAAAGAAAAGCAAAAAAAAAAAAAAGAAATCCAGTTTCTTAATTAATTGTTTTATTTTTAAGGGAAGTTTCTCTGTCAGGCACACTTTTTGACATTAATTGTAAATTTCTCAATTCTAGCAAAATATTCTCAAAATTTATTTTTGTAAATGGTTTTACTTTTCAAAATTTTTTAATTTTTTTATTTTTCTTCTTTTTAATTTTAATTTTGCAAAAAGTGTCAAGTTATTATGCAAGTAGTTATGTATATATCATTTAACTTTAATTTAAAAAATGTTCTATAAGAAATTAAAAAAATTCAAATAACAATGCACCCAATGTGCTTTTTTTAAAACCAACGGTTCAATTTTTCTACTTTTAAAATGAAGAAAATGGGCGTAAACATTAATTTTTAACCAATAGGATCAAGCTAAACCGATGACGTAAAACACGTAAGCGAGACTGGCAGCCAGTCGTGCGAAATGAAGAAATATGTCTTTTCCCAGCAAAAGCACTCACAAATATATCAATTTTCATTCCTTTGATGTCTTCTCGAAAAGGAATGTTCAGCTTTCGCGGGGCAAAACATGGAACTGAACCCGTAATGGTTCTTTTCCATCTGTCACTCCCTTTTCTTTAAAGCAGAAGTCAAGATTTAAAGCTCGGAATTTAGTTTGCTATTTGGAGGGGAAGCTTGCTTTAACGGAGATATATGGTGACCATTTCGATCGAAGGACGAAATTCATTTTCTGAAGGAATTTGAAAGTAAAAAAATATTTAGATTTATTTAGGAATCGCGCTTCATGAGTAAGATAATTAAGTGAATTTTAGGAAAATTGAACCAAAATTTTTGCTTTGGCAAGACAAATTATTAATGGAGCTCGTAAATAGCAATTCAAACTTAATTATTCAAAACTAACAAGGTAAAAGTACCACTAAGATTTATTAAACTCTTGTAGCTTTTACGTAACTTTTAAAAGACGCTGTTTTTTTTTTGCAGAAAATCATATTATCTAGATTAGTGGTTCTAATCCGGCGAATTGGCACCGGTCCGTATAAATAGGTGACCGGTCCTCTGAGATTCTGGCTTGTCAAGGCTTTAAAAATATCTTTCCTAGAAATGAATAAGTAAACACAATGAAATAAAAATATTAAGATTAATCTTCTTTACTAATAATA
Source organism: Uloborus diversus (assembly GCF_026930045.1). Lineage (NCBI taxonomy): Eukaryota > Metazoa > Arthropoda > Arachnida > Araneae > Uloboridae > Uloborus > Uloborus diversus. Next base: position 8,371,614 of record NW_026557765.1, read on the forward strand.
AAGCTGAAAGTCTCTCTGTCCGGAGGATGTCTGGATGTCTGTAGGATATCTGTAGGATGTCTGTGACGCGCATAGCGCCTAAACCGTTCGGCCGATTTTCATGAAATTTGGCACAAAGTTAGTATGTAGCATGGGGGTGTGCACCTCGAAGCGATTTTTCGAAAATTCGATGTGGTTCTTTTTTTATTCCAATTTTAAGAAAAAAACTATCATAAATTACGAAATCATCATAACGTGGAACCGTAACATGGGCACAAGCCAATTGGCGAGATACGAAATTATCATAGCGTGGAACCGTAATGTCGGTACAAGCCAATTGGCGAGAAAATTCACCATACATTATTTGTAAATATACAAGCGAACCAAAAGACCTTTAATTTTTCTATTACGGGTGAAGCCGTGCGGGTGCCACTAGTAATATCATATGAGGGCAAAGGGATGTAAGTGGATATTTTCAAGTTTTGAGTAAAACGCGTTTAAAGCTGACATCCTAGGTAGACTTTCATTGGAAATTTTAACTAAAGCATGCTGTTTTATTATTTTGCAATATTTTTTGTTTTTCCAATAGGTAAGATTAATTAAGGCTCAATTTGAGTCTGCAATAGGAAAAATATACGATATGAGGCAGTGAAAAGCAAAGGGATGTAAGTGGACATTTTCAAGTTTCGAGTAAAACGACTATAAAGATAACGTTCTAGTTAGGCTTTAATTGATTTTTTCCCTAAATCATGCTGTCCAGCAGCAACTACCAGGGTTACTAGTACCATCTCTTGCCCCAAGACAGAGGAGAGGTTCAAATACCATTTGCACTGGTTATCTCCAAATTTTTAATTTTGCCACTTACATACCTTTGCTTCTCACTGCCTCATATGATTTTTCAGAAATGCTTACTTTCTGACGCATCATTGTTGCAATAAATAAGTAGCTTTCCTTAAATATTTTTGGGACCGTTTTTTAATAATAAGTAAAATTTTCTTTAATTAATTAATTTGTTTATTATTATTACTGTGTGAAAAAGAAAAAAGTCACAAGTAGGATAAAAAAGGAATAATAATCCAAACGGATCGATTTTTTTTCTCACAGGCTTTTAAAGGTCCGTAAATCGATTTTTTGGACCCGGGGGGGGGGGGGCGATTAGAGAGAAAAAGTGATAATAATAACCTTCCGCAAGTGTTTTTTAAAAGCTCTTGTCTGTCTGTAGATCAAAAAAGGCTGACAAACGCTGATCTAGATCATCCGCTACATTTTTTTTTTTTTTTTTAAAGAAATACAAAAAGAAAGTGATACGTTATCAATGGAGCTCGTGAATAACAATGCTAGTTAATTATTCAAAAATAACTAGATAAAAGTACCAATAAGATTTATGAAACTCTTATAAGTCTTACGTAACTTTTAAAAGATGCTGGTTTTATGCAGAAAAACGTATTATTTAGATCAGTAATTCTCAACCAGCGGACCGGCACCGGTTCGTAGAAATGTTTGTCCGGTCCTTTGATATTTTGATTTGTCAAGGTTTAAAAAATATTCTTGCTCAAAATAAACAAGTATATTAAATGAAATCGAAATAGTAATTGATTCTCATACACGATATTTTCTATGTGAATTTTAAGATTATTTTTCTTAATTTTCTATGATTTTTCACAAATGTTTATTTTTTGACGTATAACTATTATGATAATTAAGTAGCTTTCCTTTTAACTATTTTTTGAGGCAGTTCTTTAACATTAAGTAAAATTTTACTTGTTTATCTATTTGTTTATTATTATTACTTTGTCAATAAGAATTTGTCAATAAGAAAAAAGTCATAGGTCGGCAATTTTTACTTCTTTTACAAAAAAAGGAAGTGTTGCATTCACGAAAACATTTTCACTCAAAAATTGGCCTTAATTTCCAATTTGCTCACCCTCGAATGAATGTTGAGATTTTTTTTCGACCCGATCACACGTGGATATATGCCTAGGAACGTACAGACACCCGAAATATCCATTTTGACGATCCCCGAGTTAATTACAACGAGGTTTCTCGTGACGTCCGTATGTATGTGCGTATGTGTATACGTACGTATGTATCTTGCATAACTCAAAAACGGTATGTCCTAGAAAAGTGAAATTTGGTACGTGGACTCCTAGTGGAGTCTAGTTGTGCTCCTTCCCTTTTGGTTGCATTCAGGTGTTCCTAATGGGGCCTTTTACACCTTTTAGGGATGAAATCATTGTTAATTTCAATGCTAACTCAAGTGGTGTTATAATTTGTCAAACACTTGGTGATGTATCGCCAAGTTTTTTTGCCAACTTTTAGAAAAGTTTTTTTTTTATTATTTTTAAGTCTGGTTTTAATTCGGCCAAATGTTGGTGATATTTAAAGCGTTAACCACTGAATCACATCAAAGTTGCCAATAATGGGGAAATAAATCTGTGTAAAACTTTTTTTTTTTTTTCTTCGGTTCGCAAGAAACTAGAGGTGAAAATATTTAGCGTTTTCTTGCTCACTCCAAGGCGCTATTATCATCAAATTGGCGTAAAAGGAAGTCATGTGATGCACACATCAGCTCGTTTTACAAGTATTACGGACGCCGAGTCTAGAGCTTTGTTTCTTTATTTTTGCAAAAAAAGATCAAATATGAATGAAAAAACATATGATTCTTGAACGAATTTTATGTGAAAGAAATTAACTTCTTTTGTGTGGCGTCTGACAGTTCTAAAAATTACTTGGAAATCATGCTTAAACTAATGAATTTTCCTGCACATATTATTTCATTTTTTAATGATCAGTTCCGAAATAAAGCACAAAAAGAGTATTTTTTTTAAATTTGTGTCTTGAAAAGTTTGACTTAGATGTGATGAAGTTTGTTTTAAAATTGAATTTTTTTTTTTAAATTATTTGTTCACCAGATTATTCGATATTCTATAGACAATTATGAAGATTTTTGCCATATGTTTTGTGCGGAAGATTTATTTTTTCATCTATTTAAATATTTTAATTACGTTAGCTTAAAATAGGTTTACAAATTGTTGAAACTTATAAAAAAAGATTGAAAAAAAAAACAGTTTGAGTAATGAATACTTTATTCTCTACATATGAACAAGATCTTTGTTGTTATGACTAAAACACAATTACAGAAACGTATTCAAAGCTGAGGACAAATATTACGTCATATAAATCTATTTTTTTATGAACAAAAAATTAATTGCATAAACATTTGACTATAATTTGATACATACATAAATACAAACTGTTGATGTATAAAAGTTTAAAAATTGTATTACATTTCATTCAAAAATTCTTAAAAATTGTTTTAATTATTAATTATTCATTATTCGTAATAATTATAAATTTATTGTAAACAAAAACCCCGTCAGTCTTTTCAAAACTAGCAATCGAAATGAAAGTTACAAGTTTGACTGCATTGGAATAATATTTTGATACATGTGCAAAAATGCTTTTTTCCGTCTATTGAAAAAATTTCAGAATATCAAACACACTTTTTATTTCACAATTTAAAACTATGTTGTTGTTTTTTTAACTCAACACAAATTCAAAATTTAGTTGACCGATAAAGACTGTCTGCTTTAAAAGATGTCAAAGGCCCACATTTAGCTGGAGAACTGGACATCGTGTTCAGAGGGCAGTAACTGTTGAAAGTTGCAGTTTCAACGCTAAAATACATTAATCGTTGTATTACCAGAAAAGTTTTAGCATTACCTGTTTTAATGTTAAAAACAATGTATACGAGTAATAAAAAATATTAAAATTGTGTTTAAAATATGTATGGCCTTACATTGTTCTACCAAAGCAATTACTCCTCCTTCCAAACATATGGTATGAAATTGAGGGCTCTTTATGGTGTGGAGAATGTTGTAGCAGCTCACAATGGTGGTCGAACTTATCGGCACCATTCACTAACATGTCTTCAGCGATTCCTATGAATACAAATTCATAAAGTTTATCAGTGAGTAAGTTTAAAAAGTCATATCATTCGAATTGCCAGGAGAAGTTCTCCAGTAGATAACTTTACATGCAGCAAAGCATTGCAGTTTATGTTCATACAATTTGAGGGAGAGCGGTAGAATAGATGGTATTGGCGTTTGACGCCTTGTTTCTAACTTGACGGATTCAGAAAAATATCGTTTTCGCTTCCACCACATTTGCTCCCCATGCTTTGATTTAACATAATTTAACTTTTAATGTTCTTTATTGTTTGATGTATTTGATTGGATGAATATTTGATACTTTAATGAAGCTTATAAGGTTGATTAATTTAGTTGGTGCATTATTTTACATTTTAATGGAGGCTTTGATGTGATTTAGTTGCTTTGTAAGACTCTATTACATTTTAATTAAACTTTTGACGTTATTTAATGGCATTTTAACTTTCTTAAAGGATTGTTTTGCATTTTATTACATTTTTAATGCTGTTTAATTTAACAGGTCGATTATTTTGCATTTTAAAGCAGCACTTAATGTTATTTAATTAAGATGGTAAAATAGTTTGCAGTTTAATGAACCTTGCAACGGCTTACTTTATTTTAAGATGATCTTTTCATACTTTAATGGAACCTTTAATCTTGTTTAATGGCTTTTTTTTCACTTACTTAACGTATTTGAGACACTTATTTTTCTTTTCAATTGTCTACTTGAGTTTGTGCTATTATTTAATTTAATCATATTAGTTTATGGTTTGGCTAATTCAGCTGGCGAATGTAGAATAATATTTTTATGCTATTCATTTCGATCAAATATCACTGTAAACTAAATATTTGGCCATTACATTTTCTCATTTACTTTAAAAAAAAAGAGATTCATTTTCCAGAATTATCCATAAAAATGTTAAAATGAAGAATCATACCTCCAAACAAGTATTATCATATGAGCTAGTGTAAATAATTCTATTCACTAACTACTTTCTCAAATGCACCAGCTAAAACAAAAAAAGGACCGAAAAGTCCGTAAATTATAGTACAATGATGTATTGTGTGTATAAAAATGTCTGTAACATAGACTAAATACGGTCGCAAATACGGGAAGTGTCACCAAGTTAGAAAATATTGTCCGTCTTCCACAAGAAAGCACTTGACTCCTCCTTCGTCACGTGGTATCCGATGATTCTATTTCGCTGTTTTCGGCAGAAGGTATATTCGGATCATAGCATTTTATTCTAAAAGCAGCGGTTTTTAAAATGTAAAAATAACTAAAATGACAACAGACAAGTGAAGCAAGTGATGTAAAGGACACTAAGACTTTTTTGCACATTAAAATGCACTCCGAAGTTAAGGCTGTCTGATTGTCTCATTTAGAAGCGCGTGGATTGCTTACCGATCACCCCCGCGTGAAATGAAACTCTGCGTTCGAGGAGGCGGGTCGAAGTGCCTTCTCGTGAAAAACGGACGATATATTGCTTCCATTAGCAATATATCTGTTTAACCGCCAATACACATCTATTCTACACTTAATTCATAACATTGCAATAAGGTACCAGCCCTTTTGGCAGGGCTAAGTCAGAAGTACATGCAGTATATACCAGACAGCTTGATTAGCATATCTTATATATTTATAGACAACAGTTTCGTTCTTGTTAAAACTCAGCTTCAGTTAGATGACATCTACCTCCAGCTCGGTTATTCAGTAATCCAGACTAATGAGTTCTCACAAGAAAGAAACTGGTGCCTCTGGTTGTGATAATTAGGCTGCCTGGTATATTGCTTGTAGTGAGTTATAGTCCACTTTCCCTAAGTTCTTATGTAGTTTCTTTCAGTTTAGGATCTTGCTGAAACTGCAACGCAAAAACATATCTAGCGGTTATTCAGAAGTAGGCTTAGGAAACGAATTTAAAAATGAAAATACAACACAAAGAAATAATCAAAAATACATCTAGTCCAAAACAGATTCAGCAGTTACGTAGAACTTCTTTGACACTGCCAAAGTTCACATAACTAATTTCCTAGTTCATTTGTTTGGTGATTTTTTTTCTTCTGTAAATATTAGTCTTATTTAAGAAATAGCTTTATTTAAAAAAGAAACATAAACTTTTGAAGATTAATTTTGGTGATGTTTGACGAACGAATAAGCATTTTGTTTCTTTGACGAGTTTGGTGAAACATTTTTAAAATGATCCGTGGCATACTGTGACGCAATAGTGCCACCTTTATTCGGACTTTTGTTAACTTTCGTAGTTTATACAAAAGTATAACTTTTTCCCACTGAAAGTTATCCTTTCCCCTCAATACAATAAAATTTGTGAAATCATCCTTGTCTCATGGTCAGAGAAGTCTGACTGCGACAGGAAGGTGAGGGTACGAATCCTGGCTCGAGCATGGACGTACTTTCTCTCTCCTGTCCTTGTCCTTTCTTTGTGTGAATGATTTGTTATGCCGTGAATGGTTGCTTATCCTATAAATGGGTCCTTATGGCATGTGTGTACTGTAGAAGTCGGACTCCACAACAAATTACGGTACAGTTGGAAAAGTGAAGCAGCGCACCCCAAATTGCCAGCCTAGCTAGCATATGACAACAACAACCACAAAGCATAACTTCGAATAGATTTGTGTGGTACGATGCATTAAGATTTTGAGTTCTAAAAAAAAAAAATTAATAGCTCATATGAGGCAGTGAGAAGCAAAGGGATATAAAAAGTAAAAATTTGGAGATAACCAGTACAAACGGTAGGTGAACCACTCCTCTGTCTTGGGGCAAGAGATGGTACTAGTAGGCCTGGTAGTTGCTGCTATACAGCATGATTTAGAAAAAAAATCAATGAGAGCCTACCTAGGATGTTATCTTTAAACGCATTTTACTCAAAACTTGAAAATGTCCACTTACATCCCTTTGCTTCTCACTGTCTCATATCACTTTCAAAACCCCCTTCCGCATATTTAAACTATTTTGGGCTAAACTCATACCTCCTTTTTTTTTTCTTCATAAACATTTAAAAAAAATTATCTTCCCACAAAAAGTTTGAAAATAATGTTGTTGCTTTAATGAACATACCATGGAAATATATAATACTCCTAGACTCTTTAATGAGTTCTACTTACAAAAAGCGAAGCAAGATTATGCAAATAGTTAAGACGCAATTCAGTTTTTATGACCACATAAACATCTTCTTTCCCCATAAATAGAGATTCCCTAAAAGACTAACGTCTTGAGCTATCGTCTGTGAGTTTTTGGTCACACAAATACTGGGTGAGATTTCCGCTCGAGTTGTTTCGTTAGTCTATAGAAATCCTTTTATGACATATTATAAAGCTTTTGTCTTATGAGACCATTAATTTTTAAGATAAGGCGCATTTCTTTCGTTTCGCCGATATTGTTTACAAAATAAAATTAATGGTGTTATGAGAGCAAAACAATAACACATTAATTCTGAATTTTTCACTTGGCGCAGAGAAATACGCGGTTTATTATGTGGAATAAAATATTATTTGGGATTTTTTAGGAGGAATTTAGATGATGTCCTATTTTTCTTCACAGTGGTTAAAAAAAACAGTTGAAAATTATTTGTATGGTTAAACACCGTTGTGCGTTAAAAAAAAAAAATACGTAATTCTTACGTCAAGTTAATTGTGTTTTATTTCTTCTTACCAAAACTGGTAACAAGCAATTTAACAATAAAAGTCCTTCATAATGAAAAGTGTTTGGGTTCAAAGCTTTAATTTACTTGAAACAAAAACTGTGTTATGAAAAGCATGACATCAGCTTGAATAAAACGTAGAATTGGCAGCAATTAGCTATTGACTTTTATAATGTTTACTACTTACAAATTATCAGAAGCTTTTATTTGCGACATTAGAATAAACGCTTAAAAGATAGCTTTAACGTGTAATAAAGAACTTTAGTACAATAATTAACTCGAATAACATATAATAAAATCTAATAACTGCAATATTTAGAGGCTTTTTAATATTTTTCGCTTGAATGGTTGCGAATGAACTTTCAATTTGAACGTATCAAAATGAATTAGTGCAACAAACCTGGCGATCAGTTTAACACGTTTAGCTATTCACTGTTTTTTAAAGCAAAATTTCTCAGTTTTATTTGAGGTCAAGCTCTGATCAAGGCTGTGGGACTGAATTAGAATAGTGTCTGATTATGACTCAGAATTTAATTATTAAGCGATTTTAAAATGGTCCGGGATGAGAAGTTACTTCTGTTATACCATTGAAATCAGCTGTGGGTTAAATTACACCTTTTCAGTAATGTGTTGTAACATAACGTTTTAATGAATTTGCTAGTAATATTTTGATATTCAAGAAGCTCATATTTTGACTAGATAGGGAGACTGGTTTCATCTAAGGAAAAATGTATATAAAACTTTACTTTTTGTTGATTTTGAAACGCAATCATGCAAAATTGCTTACATTCAGCATAATTTACCTATTGCAGTCTCAAATTCAGCTTTAATTATTCTTACCTATTGGAAAAATAAAAAAAATACTGCATAATCAGCTTTGACCGGTATTACCCCTACCCTGGGGTAATGGCTGTCAGTAATGTAATTTACTACTTAATGGCTGTAAAATAAGAAAGATGAGGAATTTTAAATGACATAAGCACGTTAAACTGAAATCGTTATGTATATTTTGTTACATAAATCCGCTTTTTAGATATTACAAAATGGAATTGAAAGCATAGTCATAATATGAAGTTGATTTAAAACCACATCTTTCCATAGTAAAAAAGGGATTATAAATATAAAAGCAATATGCTTACACACGTTTTTGAGCCTTTAGATGTTCAAGTTAATTTTACTTTCCAGAGCACACATCATATAAATACCTCTCAGGGGGGGGGGCGCCATTACCCCGAGTGTGGTGACCATCATAACCCAACCGCATGTTTTCATTCAACGGCTAAAAAGACAAATACTAATGCTAAATTGGTTAATAAAACACCACGTGATACAACAATATGGCTTACCTTGTTCTTGTGGTATCAGTCTCGTTCGAAGAAAAGTAAACACTAAGAGCTGACATGGGATTAAACCATTATCTTTCTTATAAGGCGAAACGCCAAAATAGTATTTCTTACACAACATGCAAACGACAACTGGCAAGTTAGTCAACGCTTCAGTAGTACATCTATAAACCGCTGTAAAATGGCAGCACCAATCAATTTAAATCTGAGTTATTCACTTTACGAGAAATCAAAGAGACAGCTATTCGCCGCTGACCACCATTACCCCAGTCTCCCCTAGTAATTTTATTGCCATTTTTTTCCGATTATTTCTTGGTAAATTTCACATCAGATATTCTCATGCAACTAGGTAAAGAAGTAGTTATTACTTACTTTTACAAAAAAGGAAGTATTGTATTCGAGAGAAAAAATTTCACTCAAAAATCGATTTTGATTTCCGTTTTGCTCACCCCCGAATGAATGTTGAGTTTTTTTTTCAACGCGACCACACGTGCATATATACTTAAGAACGTGTAGACGCCCGAAATATCCATTTTGACGATTCCAGAGTTAATTACAACGAGTTTTCTCGTGACGTCTGTCTGTACGTATGTATGTGCGTATCTACGTATGTATGTGCGTATGTATGTCGTATAACTCAAGAACGGTATGTCTTAGAAAGTTGAAATTTGGTACGTAGACTCCTAGTGAGGTCTAGTTGAGCACCTCCTCTTTTGGTTGCTATCGGGTGTTTTTAATGGTGTCTTTTGCACCTTTTTGAGGGGGAAATCATTGTTAATTTCGATGCAAACTCAAGTGGTGTTATAATATGGTGGACACTTGGCGATATATTGCCAGTCTTTTGGTCACCAAGTTTTGTTGCCAACTTGTTTTGGCGACAAATTTGGCGATTTCGTTCCTTTTTTTTAAAAAATCTGGTTTTGATTTGGCCACTGTTGGTGATATTTAGAGAGTTAGCAACTGAATCACGTTAAAATTGCAATAATGGGGAAATAACATTGAATCGTTTTAATAGGAAGTCATGTGATGCACAGATCAGCTCGTTTTTCTTTGTATTCGAAGTATTGATTACAAATGCTTGACTTACTAGCAAATATTTTAAACACTAAAAACTACACCCAAGCTCGCAGCCTAGCAATCGGGCATGAAGCTGAGGGCCAAAAGATCTTACGCTGGAATCCATCACCGAAATACAGACGGTGATTTGAGAATCATAAGAGGTTTTTTAATTTTCTCGGACACAATATGCAAACTCCTCAAGTTATTGCAGGTAAGTGCTGCCTCTGATGTTCTTTGCAAAGAATGTGTCCGAAATCAAAATCGTTTCACGCAGAAAAACCCGTTGCGGCTCAATAGACATACATAAACAAAAGAACATACTCAAAACAATATACATTATAGTACCATTCTGGTAAGTTCAGTTATGACCTTGACAATTTTTACCTCTTTTAAGGGAGTTCAGTGAAAAGGGACGTGTTGTTGACATGGATTTAAGCTGGAATACTTTTTAAAAACTGCAAGGAATATACAGGGTGTATCGTTTTAACCTGCAAGACCTTTATTTTTGCAACCGTTAGTCCTAGATGTATACTTCCAATTGCAAAAATGTTCAAAATCAGATGCAGAGTTGAGATATTGAAAGTTTGGAGCAAAAAGTAAAACGAGTAAAAAAAATACAAAATTTAACTTTTTATACGGGCCCTAGGTCCTCCAACTTATATTCAGGAAAATAATCTCCATTGAAAACTATTACAGACACAAAAATCTTGACATCCCAAAACTCAAGGGGAAATTCCGGCTCCAAGTTTTCAGGGATCATACAGAAGATGAGATGGGAACTTATCGTCTTTTCAGAAGAATGACAGGTCGTCAAAGAAAGGTAAACAAAGTATTTATATTTTTCCTTGGTATTAAAAAATTAATTCAAATGTTATGCCGTGATACGCAAAAACTCACTACAAACCTTAACAATTTGAAAAACCACACTCGATGCACACGTATAATTTTAAACATTTGTTAACCACAATATTTTTTTCCCCAAAAGGTGTTATTGACGGCGAGTGAAAAGTGGTGTAAGTCACAAAAAGCTGCGTTTCATATCTCGGTAAATGTTTGTCGTACAAATTTAAAATTTTTCTTGTTGGAATTCTTTTTCAATGGGGATTATTTCCCTAAAAATATAAGTTATGGGACCTGGGGACCGTATAAAAAGTTGAAGTTTGTAATTTTTGACATCTTTTTATTTTTACTTCAAACTTTCAATATCTTAACTCTGTATCTGATTTTGAATATTTTTTGCAATTGAAAATATGCATCTAGGACTAAGGTTGCGATAGTAAAGGTCTTGCCGGTTAAAACGGAACACCCTATATATCATTTCAACTCAGCTTAAATTATCCCTCTTTAATGGCCAAAAAATATGGGAACATTGTTAAATCTCGTCGGTCAACTTATCGGAGCCACACTATGAGTTTGCTCATACCTGTGACTGCTTGCGGTTCTTCTGAGGCAGCGTCAACTGTGGTGGACGGGGAGAAAGAGTACAACTGAGCCATCCCTTGGTTTGTACTACTGTAATGAAGACTGTACAATGGACCTATGGGGAAAAAATTACATTTTAAACGAAACTCATCACCAATTGCTTGTTTTTAAGAACATTAAGGTATTAACACAAAATTATTTTCATTAGATCGTTAAAAATTCAAACTAATTGAAATCATAGGTAGTTCTGATTTTGTTACTGTCTGGATTTTTGAAAATAACCAAGAAAGTACCATTTTAGGAAAATAGTATGCCGTTCAATCAAACAAAATTGCTATACAATATGGTAGAATGGAAATCATAGGTAGTTCCGATTTTGTTACTGTTTGGATTTTTGAAAATAACCAAGAAAATACCGTTTCAGGAAAATAGTATGCCATTCAATCAAACAAAATTGCTTTACAATATGTATATAAAGAGTGGATATTAATGAACATATAAACATCCTTTTTTTTAATTATTCTTAAACGTAAGGTTTTTAAAGCTTTTTCCAAATTAATTGGTAGTAGTGAATTCCATCTGAACGTTTCCAAAAAGCATAACGACTAGAAAATGATGTGTTTTGTTTAACATGTTGTTTTGGGGAGGTGCTTAATTCGTTGGGTTCGTGATTTTTTTTTCATTTCATTTCCCCAAAAAACCAAACGCAGATAAGCAAAGGTTTTCTCAATTTTATACATATTTACATAGGTCAGTTAAAATGTTTTTAGTGTCATGTGCGAAATACAATTATTAAACGATGTTGTGGATCATTTTTAATGGAACTGCTTTTGAATGTATGAACATTTAAGCGCAGTATACTTAAAAAAAAAAGATATCAGTAAAAAAAATTGTATTTGGTGCTTTCATTGCTTTATTTGATTTTATGCAATGCTAGATCCACCCTGTAAAACAAATTTTTCTCTCTCTTGTATATTTGAAGTCTTTAGCGGAATCTGTCTTGAGAGTTTCAAGTTAAATTTCGTTAAAATACGCGCATTTCAAAAAATTCAATTGAAAAGAAGGTATCAAAAAACGATGTTAAACGATGTTAATATAAGGAAACTTAAATTTCTTATTTTTGTATTAGTGAAGAAAAAATATATATTTGTTCCACAGTACAGCTTTGCTCCTTTATTATGAAAGTTTCTCAACTAATGGAAATATTTATAATTTAAAAAATGACAGTTTTAGCAACAAAATGAAGTGTCTGTATTTTGTAAAACATTCGGCATGATTTCAAAAGAAAAATTATTGCATTTGCGCAATGCTTTTTTGAACTGTCTAGTATAGCTATTTTTTTACATTTTTCTGGGAAGTCACGACTTTTTTCAGGTAAAACATATTGCTCTATAAGCATTCTTTAGCCAGAAAAATGAAATAACTTAATTTTCCGCCAAGTGAATAATGCCTCTCCGGAGATATTTTGCGAAACATGTTTGATTAATGCAACAAACTCGGGGAAATTTTATTTCCCTACCTGCGCAAAAATACTTCCTTTATTACCGTGTTTTGTAATAGAAAGAATAAAAGCATAATTTACGGAATGTTTATTTCGCAAGGAAACATGATTAATAGTATAATCTCATTAGTGTTCAGTCTGAAGGATTTCTCTGGAGTATGGCACTTTATTTTGCGTAACGGGAGAAGTATATGATTGAGTAAACAAGTACTATTAGCAGTTTTTTCACTTTAATTACTCGTCTAGGGACAGACAGAAGACCTTATTTTCGAGACAACTCAAAATTGTGACATACAAAATCATATTTTCATTTCAGTAACTCTTTCGACAAAGTTTCGAAAGCAGGTTTTGGATGTTGCGCCATCTACTGTCGCCACCTACTGTGCGCACGAGGCTGTTAGTTGAATCATGGCCCTACTGGATGGCGCTGACTCCTTCGGGCCTTGACAATTTATGACCTTTCTGTGTTAAACCGATGCAACTATGATTTGCTCTGTGCATCCACCAATCAATGACGACTTTCAAAGTTGTTTTATTTTTGATTGGACGTCATCCATTTTGACCACAAGAGGCGCTTAGCGGAACTCTTGCATTCACCAATCAATGGCAACGTAAGGAAAACGGGGGTTCCCTGAAACGCCCTCTTTGTTGCCATGAGTTTCAGCGATTGTTACGGTCTATAAGCGTAAGCGAAATTTAGTGGGACCATGGTTGAATGAATTTTCCGAAAAGTTGCCTGTCAACTAACTGACTGACGTTTCTCGTTAGGTTCACACGAGGTAACTTAATTGAATCAACTTTTCTTCCAACGAGTCGAATTAATTCGAGCAACTGCTCCACAACGCTGTTTGAACTGAACCAGGTTTACTCAACCAACTAGTGTGCTCCTGTGTAGAGCAAATGCTTGGAAACGTCCTAATGAGTAGAATCAACTAAAAACATTATTCAACTCATTGGGATGAGAATGGTAGTGGCACATTGCCAGTGTACATGTTGAGCTGAGCCCAGCCACACCGAGGGCCAGCTACGTGGATCCTTCATGTGGTAAAACCTATGCGCTTCGTTAAATGGTGGTGTAAGGTGAAGAAAAAACTGACTGATGCGTAGAATGTCGTGTAAAGGATGTCGGTCATTTCCCCCACTTTTCAACCTGGTTACCTATCCTGATTGCACCAGTTCCGAAGTTGATTTAATTAATTTGAAAGAGGGAGAAAAGACCTAATTTTACGACAAAAAAAGTTCTGTAAGAAGTTATTTTTTTCTTAATCTCTTGGCATTAAAATCGTGGGAAATAAAACTTGAACTTTTTACTTCTTTGTTTAATATTTAGTATTTATTTATTAAATTTGTTTATATTAACTCGTTAAACAATTCATCTGTAGCGGAGCCTTCATGGTGCAATCGGGTTTGCTTCTTAATCAAAATTTGGTGGTTAAAACCCACCCGGTAGAGTGATATATTTTTTATTACTTGAGAAAAAAAAAGAAGTCGGGGGATTGGCCAATAAAATCAAAACTTTTACTGAATAATATAATCTTATGTTGCTTTGCAGCATACGTCAGAGTCAAGTTGTAGTTGGATACAAAACGTAACAACTCTGCTTCGTAAAGTATGAAGTTTTTTCTCTGTGCACATGACACTACGAACCACTTAAGGTTCTTAAGCCAGACTTTTATTTAAAAGAGTTATATTTCCTTATTCACATCACGATGAAAATTTTCTGTCTTGAAAAATCAGATAAATTGAATTTTACTTATTGAAAGAAGATATAATATATTTAATTCAGATTATTTTGAAATAAATGCAATACAGTCTGTATTGACGTGTATTTCAGCTTTTCTAATCCTTCATCTAAAGTGAGTCGAGACTGCTTAAAAGTTTTAGCATAATAAAAAAGTAAATACTTTCAAAATACTCTAAACCGAATAACTAACAATTCTGCTTGAATTACCCCATGTTCTAAAAAGGTAAAATAAAAAAGAGGCATAATAAAGAAACCTTCACTATTTATTTTTATTGCACCTGTAGTTTTTAAACCTTATCTACTGTTAACCTTTTAAATTTCAAATTAGAAATTTTAAGTGTATTTAAAATAGCGTTCTTGAAAATGTTTTATATTTTATAAACCACATTATGCAATTGACGGGTGTTTTTTCTTGTGAATTTAGATCTCGACTAATGTCGTTAGCTGTCTCTCTGTAAAAATAAAAAAATAATAAATAAATAAAACATTTTTTAGCTTTATATTCCTTTAGTGATCATGCTTACCTCCGTTGTAGGAAGGACAACCCCTTCTGTATGGATAGCACTTCCTGCAAGCTACGTAAGAAATGATGACGGCAATGATAATTATCAATATAAAACCACAAATACAACTCAGTAAAATTTTCTGGCTGAAACGGAAGTCTGAATTAGTTGCAGGGTTGAAAGGCAATATGAAAAAAATATTAAATTCAAAAGTAAAAATGCGTGTTAAGAAGAAGCATTAACTAAAAATTTTGAAACAAAAACTTTGAATTTTTATCTCCAAACACAATCTTTGCATGCCAGCCAGCAGGTTAGGCATTTTTCTGTTTTTTTTTTTTTTTTTTTTTTCGTGAATGACTTTTGCTTTTACGCTGAAAAAAGCAATTAAATTTCATAAGTCGACGTATTTCAATGATCATACATTTATTTATAATGTAAAAAATATTGCATTCCAATTTAAAGGGGTCCGGGACACAAAAATTCGTCAAATTTTGCAATTCTTTTAATCATTTTAAAAATGTCTCTTTTTTTCTGCTTAAAAGGGCGTTTGAATCTTGTTTCTATCTTAATTAGAACGAAAGATTATTTTTGTTGCATGCATATAACTAATGTTACATATAACTTTAAAGCTTTGAACGCGTGTTTTTCCATGCTGCAATTTTTCCCGATTTTTTGCATTCAAACTCTTATATTTCAAGAACTGATAAAAATTAAGTATTGAAATTTGAAGCATGTCCTTTTTAAACAATGTACTTTAATTTTTATTCGGACAATTTGAAAACAACGTTTACTCCAAAAAATGTGATTCAAAGACAAGTATCTTCGAATATTTCAAATTTTTTTCTTCAAATATTTTCTATTTTTTATTGAACCAATTTTTTTTAATCGCTGAATAAAAATTGAATCTTGGATATTTGAGTATGACTTTTTGAAAAAAAATTGAAAATTGACCAAGAATATTTTGAGTTTTAGCGTTTTAAAACAACCCCATTTTTTAAAGAAATAAATTAAGTTTAAGTATTTTTTTTTAATATTTATGTTATGATTTTGCATAATAAATAGATGGTGAATCAGTGCAAAATATGGCAAATTTCTAGTTTGTTTGATTTTTTTTTTTTTTTTTTTTTTCAAAACGGATCCCGACCCCTCTAAAAAACAGTAATTATTACTAATAAATACTAATCGTCAATACGACTTTCTGTAACACTTTTCAAAGTGTAAGAAAATTTAATAGAAAAATATCTACACATCTCAGTTATCTCAGTTTTGAAGGAAATGTTTGCTGTGTATGCAAAAATTTATAAGTATTTGTGTTAAAAATGTTTTATATCAAGTTAAACAGTAGGCGTGTGAATTGCAGCCAGAGATCATAAGGAGTATTACAAAGAAATTTCAATCAAAATTTTGACTTCTGTTTATTTTAAATACTTTTTTTTATTTATCTCGTATTATAATTTTTTTTTCTCATTTTTAATGGCATAAAATCAAAAATAGTTTGTTTCAATTATTTTTCAAAACATTTACTTTCTTCTTCTCCCTCCATTTATTGCTGCCTACAATACGTTATTTATTCGCCAACAGAAACATCCTTAGTTTGTTTATAAGCACTTTTCAATATAAAAGAAAGTTAGAATAATATTCATTTCCAAAAGACTGGTTCTGGGTAGAAAAATGTGGAACAAAAATTTAAAAACATGATGTGTGTGGAATCCCGAAAGATTGAAGAATTATTTTTCTTTCTTTCCGAAAAACACATCGGAATGAAATAAAAGAATGCTTTTTTTTTTCAGCGTTATTGTAACCTTCAAAAATAAAAGATGAGACTGTTCTCTTTGCATTCATTCTTTACAAAAAAGAAAAAGGAAATAAAAATTATGATTTATATGTTTTTTTCTTTAACTTGAAAATCACATTTTAAAAAATGTTCTGTTTTCTTATTATTTACTTTCAGTGCTGGAAAATCGCAAAATTGCTGAAATTCTGCTCGTTGATCCATTCAATGTTCCGGTTAAATGAGACATTGATTACATTACGTAAGAATGAAGTATTTTCATTGAATACGCATTAAGTTTTAAATTGTGTGCTTTACTAGTCCATATAATAGATATTTTTTATTATAGCACTT
Source organism: Uloborus diversus (assembly GCF_026930045.1). Taxonomy (NCBI): domain Eukaryota; kingdom Metazoa; phylum Arthropoda; class Arachnida; order Araneae; family Uloboridae; genus Uloborus; species Uloborus diversus. The sequence goes on from NW_026557765.1 coordinate 8,388,878, forward strand.
TTCTTTCAATATTAACGAGAACCAAAATGATAAAAAAAATTTAATTTAATGTACTTTGCTCTGTATTTTCAGTGCTACAGCTCATTTTGAAAGATCTGGAGTACTTACATTATTTCACCTTTAATTCTCTTTTTTTTTTTTTTTTTTGAGGAAAAATGTTCATTTTAAGGAGTTTAAACTTTGTGTGTGATATGATGAACTTCGATCTTTCAACACTTAATATGTACTGGGGAAAAGTTATCTCCATAAACAGAAGTGAGATTAAAGCTTTAAAGCAACGATTCTTAATTTTTTTGTGACTGAAACCCTTTTAAATAAATATTTTTGTGGAACCCCTGTTTCTTTTGTAAGTTATATAGTTTGAAGTTCTTAAAATGTTTTATTTACAGCAAAGTGAAAATTATTTCAAATATTTTTTTTTAATATCAAAACTTAACTTCAAAAATAACAACAAAAAAAATCTGAAAAGAACTTTGAAAACAACATTTTGAAGATATAAACGAAATTCTAAAGTTTAAAATGTAAGTTTTAAAAATCATTATTCTAATAGATTTTTTAAGTTTTCTGAAAAGAAAGGAAAGTAAAAAATGAGAGCTGCCTGGAACTTGATTGATTTACATGGAACCCATGGGTTCCCGCGGAACATAATTTTTGAAACACTGCTTTAAAAGAAAGGATAAAAAGCTGAAGTGCAAATTTTGAGCCTTTTAACGAAAACCCACTTAGCTCGATAAATCAATTCAAAAAGTTTTTTCTAACAACTTGATATGGCACTCGGAACACTTTTTAAGCCGAAAATATTAAGTTTCAACTTTAGAATAATTACACTCATTTCAAGGATTGTACATGACATGTACTTCACGTACAAAATATTAATTTTAAGATAAATTAATATTCTTTTGACTTGTTTATTTCATGCATGTTCTTTTTTAGCGTTATTACCAACGTAATGCATATTGTGTCAAAATCTAACTCAAAAAACCTTTAAAAAAACGGTATCTAATGCAATGAAAACAGTTAACTAATCATGTTCCCGTCATGATACTGCACATATTTCGAGAATGCTTCTCGAAATTAATTTAGATTCATTTTCAAGCTCATAATCCGCATTCCGGATTAAAAGCAAATGAAGAAAAAAAAAACGATAAAAGAGAAACAAAAGGAGAAGACACATTATTCATATGATAAACGGCATTAAAATAATACTTATCGTACGAACAAACTACAGAAAGTGGGGAAAAAAACTTATTTTCAATTATTTTTGTTTGTTTAAATTGAAAACAATTTCCATAAAAAATCAAGTTTAAGACGTAAGTATAACTGTTCCAATCAGAAATTACTCATTGAGACATGTAATCGTGATTCTTAAAAAGAAGTTTCGACATTTCTGTCGCATAATTTTTTGCAATTTAAATGTTTCCCTATAATTGAATATTTATTCGTTTACTCACTTCAAATCTTCGTTTTGAGAGGTTTATTCGCAAATAGAAATTATGAAACTACGTTTTTACTTTTCACACTAATTTTTCATTGTAAAAGATGAAATGAATACAGTTCAAATTAGTCTGTTAGTTGACGAGTTACAAGTACCTTCATTCATTAATATTACATGTGTAGAATAAGATGCAAAAATCATAAAAACAATTTATCTGTTTAAAAATAATTCCCATGATAATCATTATCAAGTAATTTCAATACTCTATTAAAACATACTACATTCATGTAGTTTTGATACGTCTTCTTTTTTTGATTCACAAAAAAAAAGTTTCTAGCAACAAACTGTATTTTTTTTTCAATGCAAAAGCCAGTTACGTATCAACCGAAGCTTTACGCTCTTTTACTTTCCTATTTTTTTACAATAAACAGTAAAAAAATCGCACAGAGAAAGAGCATTTCTAAAGTAGAAAGCTGGATCGTTATTAATGGTTTAAAGCAACGTTTAGCTTACTGTGAAGAACGGCGGTGTTGACAAAGATAAAGTGACTATTCTGGCTGTTTCAGCAAAATGTTTACTACTCTTAGCAATAAATGGAGCTTTTCTTTTCAAAGAGAATAATAAAATGAAATCAAAGGGCTTTAAAGGATGTTAAATTTACAAATAAGTGGGAAAAAACATATGTTACAATAAAGTTAACTATAGAAATAAATATATAAATCAATATATATATATATATATATATATATATATATATATATATATATATATATATATATATATATATATATATATATATATATATATATATATATATATATACTCGAACCTGTTTTTGTGCTTTTTTTTTTTTTTTGCAGTATATGAAAAGTTCATTCAGTTTCGGACTATATTGGCGAAATCTTCTTTACTAATAATAAAGCTGAATGTCCCTCTGTCTGTCCGGATCTCTGTGACGCGCATAGCACCTAGACCGTTCGGCCGATTTTCATGAAATTTGGCAAAGTTAGTTTGTACCAGGGGGGTGTGCACCTCGAAGCGATTTTTCGAAGATTCGATGTGGTTCTTTTTCCAATCCAATTTTAAGAACAAAAATATCACAAGATGGACGAGTAAATTGTGAAATGATCATAACGTGAAACCGTAACATGGGTACAAGCCAATTGGCGAGAAAATTCACCATACATTATTTTTAAATACACAGGCGAACCAAAAGACCTTTTAATTTTCTATTACGGGCAAAGCCGTGCGGGTACCACTAGTAATTTATAAAACGAGTGCGAGGTACTATCTTTAAGTGATGACGGGGCATCCCAATGGGAAGTCACTGTGACCTCCCCAAAATATTTCCTTATTCCGGAAAATTATTTTTTTTAAACTACGTTGGGAAAACAACTTTTTATAGCTACTCGTGAAGTTTCGAAAAAAAATTTTCAATTCGATTTTTTTCCAGTCTCTATCTACCGCTTAAAAACAGACTTGGGTGTTAGCGTATAGGAAGGGAACAAAAGAAAAACACCGGCAGCCAGCTTTTACAAGGAAATGGAATAATAATGCAACCTTGTGGCTGCTGAAATATATTTTCTGAATGAACTATTATCAAAACATTTTAATAACTCCCACAGGAGGGCTTGATGTTTTAATTTTCTGTAAAAAATTATTTGTTCTTTTTTTTCTTTTGTTAAGGATTTATTTAAAAAAAATTTCAAATAGACAGATGTAAATAATTAGACAAAACATATTTGAGATAAATAAATACCTTTGTGCTGAACAGCAAAGTAAGACAAAACAACGTTAGATGAAGCACAAATTTGCAAATTACAGCAACAACGTTAGATGAAGCACAAATTTGCAAATTACAGCAATTTGCAAATTTGTGCTTCATCTAACGTTGTTTTGTCTTACAAAACATATTTGTTCAAAATATTTTTGATAAAGTTTCCTAACCCGGGGAATAAGTTAAGTGTAAAATTAATTCAATTTGGAAAACAAAACTTTTATAACTTTTTATAAAATAACTTTTTATTATGTTTGTTTTATTAAATTAGAAGATATTTTTATTTTGATCTCTGCATTTCTGAAAAACTAAAGCAGCAAGCAAGTTCATACTGTAAGGCATTTTAACTGAATTAGAACAGTAGAAACATTTTTTTATTATACAAACTGCATCTAATAACAGTTAATTATTAAATTTTAACTCCTCTTAAAATGTTTTTTGCTTTAGCACTATTTCAAGACACTATGCATATTCTTCATGCCCTGAAATTAAACTAATTAAAAATCCGAATCATTTTTCCTAATATTTTATAATCACGTAATTTCTCTCAAAATAATTATTTAACAACTCAAATTATCGAACGTTGTATATATTTTATTTTGTACAGCTACTACAACTATTATATGAAAGTACCAGCGGTAAAACACGGATTTGCCCGTAGTAGAAAATTAAAGGGATCTTTAGTTCACCTGTATATTTACTAATAATGGATGATGAATTTCTCGCCAATTTGCTATGTTAATTTGCTCGCTCATGTTATGGTAGTTTTCTCGTCCATGTCATAGTAATTTGCTCGTCCATGTTATGATAATTTGCTCGTCCATGTTATGATAATTTGCTCGGTAAAATGTTCTTAAAATTTGAATAGAAAATGAACAAAATAGAGTTTTAGAAGAATTGATTCGATGTGCGCACCCCACTCTACAAACTATTTTTTTGCCAAATTTCACGAAAATCGGTCTAACGGTTTTGGCACTACGCGCGTCACAGAGATCCAGACAACCAAACATACAGTGATCCAGACTTTCAGCTTTATTATTAGTAAAGATAAAAAAAAAGAGGAAGGCATCATTACAACATTTTCGAACATCTTTCAACTAACTATAAGTTTTTAACTTTCAGGAGTGAGTGCTTTTGTCTCTAATCATTAATCCTTCCATCGCTGATACGTACCTTACTTAGTCTAAATCAACCTTACATTTACAATTTCTAATGTGCAGTTGCTCCCCTTTTAAACTCTTGCTTAATGTCTCATTGCGAATAATTAGTGTGTAAAAATGGAAATAATTACCAGACAGCGAAAGAAGATAAGGATCCAGTTAATGATCCCCGTAACTGCATATACGAATGCAGTGTAACAAAACTAAAATGGCATAACTCAATTAAACCTCCAAAACTTTCGCTTTTGCGTTTAAAATATTAGCTGACAACGATAGGACATTTGGTATTTTTTGAAATCTCTAACAATCTTTTTTTTTTTCTGTTTGAACATATATATTTTTCATTTTTTAAATTTTTTCTTGGAGATTTTCCCTTTTTATTCTTTTCCAGCTATTTTCTTGTACGTGGACTATGATGAAGGATTTATTTTGCGTGTAGTAAAATCCTCTGTATGCAATATTTAAAAGAAAAGTGCTTTTTCCTCATTCTGTTTCAATAAATTATTCTGTTATTCTACAAAAAATTGATAAATGTAAACTAGTTGTCTTGCATTTTTATTTTTAACACGAGGATTTTAATTATTTATATGCACTTGATAGAGCTCAAGCTAAAACTAGAATATATAGTGAAAGTGGTATGTCCAGTTATTTTCTTGTAACAGTTAGCACTCAGTAGCTTGTAACAGACAGGGAAATGATTGTCTTAAAACTTTTCCCTTATAATGCAAATTTTACAATAACAAATTTTTCTGTAACAAGCATCTTACGGTGTAACTTTGTACTGTTAGTGAAATAGTTGTTTTTATCATTTTTCACTTGTAATGCAAAATATTTAAGAGTAATTTTGTCTAATCAATATCTCAGGATGTAAATTTATTCGATTAATAAAACAACTTATTGATCAGACGTAACTTAGCTGAAAGTAGTCTTTTCTCAGTTAAACTAATATGCATTTTATATCACAATTTGAGATTTCCTCGTTGCAGTAAGGTCTGAGGAAAACTTTTAACTAAGGTCTTTTAAAGATACAACACCAATGTATTAATTGTATGGTTATTTGCTTATCGTTGCTGAAAAAGAGCCAAGTTAATATTCATTCGATTATTTATTTATTTATTTATTTATTTGTTTTTTGCTCAGTCACTCGTTATATTTTATTTGAAACCGCTATTTTTTAGCTGAATAAAAACTTAACAAAATGTAAGTAGTTCTAATACATAACAAATAACATTCAAATTTTAAATATGTGTTGTAGTAAAAATAATAACGAGACGGATTATTTTCTTCATAAAATTATATTTTGCTTACGAAATCAATTTATGCCATGAATTATACAGGTATAATTTAGATTAGTTGGTAATTTTCATCAATTTCAAAAATTCGTTCTATGTTTTCTTATAGTGTAGCTGCATAAGTGAAAGAAGAAAATAGTTTTACTGGTAATCGACTGTGCACAACATTTTTAAAGTCAGTTGAAGAAAATTTAAGAATCAAATTGCAAAAAGCAATATCTTAGACGATTGGAATTAATTTCTTCTTCACAGTAAGTCTTTCTATACTTCATTAAAATCGTTTTATTTGGGGATTGGGCAATAAAACTGTTAAATGTGTATTTTGCTTTTGCAGCCTGTAATCCCACTTAGAGCTGCACTACATTATGCAAAGTCATCCTTTTAAATAGATTTAAGCACCCTACATTATTACACTCAATTACTTCTGAAGTGAATGGCTTTATTCCGCCATTTAATGGGTACCATTAAAATCTCTAACGCTCTCCGCTTAAGTTAATCCGTTAGCAGTGAGAAGATTCTTCTTAATCCTTTCGAATAAATCTTTTCAGTTTAGCGCAAAACTTCTGATTTCTATACGCTGTTTTGGAATGTCTTGAAATATACTTAGTATATAAAAATATTTAAATGTTAGAAACTAATTTACATAGGATAGTATTTAAAGTGGACATTCAGTAAACTTTTTTCTGTCTTAAGTGCTATTGCGGTTATACAATCTACATACACTGCTCAAAACAACTAATGGAGCAAGCAAAAAAATAAAGAAAACCGTGAGAGACAGCCCCGTATTGGCAAACAATGGATAGTACATGCGTATCAAAGTCCACTACAGGAAAAAAGCCGTAAAAAAATGGAATTAAGCTTTAATTCTTTGAGAATATGGAAAAAACATGAAAATATGTTTTAGGGCAACAATTTAGTTACATGTAAACAATAAAAAAAAAAGGTACTGTTTAGGCATGACGCATGAAGTTTAATAGAGCGTGTGAGCTCTTCGAACAACTAAGACTGCTGCACACCTGTTTGCCATGGATACGATGAGGTTATCGATCTGACTTTGGGGAATACTGTTCCACTCTTCAAGAAGTGCCATCTGCTCGTATCGAACAGTAACAGGCGGCCTTGGTTGCGCTGCAATGCGTCGTCCGAGCATGTTCCAAACACGCTCCATTAGATTCAGGTCAGGAGAGCATACTGGCCATTCCCTACGCTGTATTGTTTCAACTTCAAGCATGTTTTCCACTAGACGAACTTTATGCAGTCGGGCAATATCATTCTGGGAAACAAAGGAATCCCCAATGGCTCCAGCATAAAGGATGACATGAGGTCGCAGTATCTCGTTTGCTTACCTTCTGCCTGTCAAAGAACCATTCCGAATGATATACAGGTCCGTACGTCCACCAATGCTGACTCCACCCATACCATTCAACCAGCTCGTTCGTATTGTGACCTTTCATGAACTAGTGCAGGGTTATTTCGAGTGCCCCTGTCGCTCTATATTAGAACACGTCGGGTGTCACACTCCAGATTGAATCAGGACTCGTCTGTAAACAGCACTTGGCTCCAAGCATGTTGCTCCCAATCTCGATGTTCAGCAACCCATCTTTTTGGGTCGCACGATGGCGTGGGGTCAACAAAATGCAGACCATTCTCTTACGTGCATAAAGCCCTCCCTCATGAAGCCCATTGCGTACTGTTTGACTGGACACCCTTCGTCCTGTTGCCAAGAGCAAATGTCTTTGCAGCTGCGTAGCATTCTCTTGTCTGTTTTGACGGACTGTTAACCGCATATACCGTCATCAGTTGCAATAGTGGCGCGTGGCTGACCTTGCTCTAATCGACATCTAACATTTCCTGTTTTTTGAAATCGATTCCACAGCCTTGCAACAACACTTCTGGTGACTCCAATAGCGTACGTGACACTACGTCGTGTTTGCCCGGATTCCAGTCTGCCTATACCACGGCATGCTATGGATTCCGGTAAATCACACTGTTGAGACAGTCTCAAACCTTGGCTCAGTAACCTTGGCTCAAAAAAAAAGAAAAAAAAAATACTGCAAAATCGAATTTCACAGTTACGGCAATAATCCCATCTTCTGCCCTTATCTCCTTTTTCAGGTTTTACGTCATAAACTTTGATTTTCATATAAAGTTTTCTTCTTCCGTTTCCTTGTATTTTTTAAATTGCGGATGATTCATTTTATGTTACTTATTTGGGTACATCTTTGCGTAATTTTGTTAAAACAATGTGCTCCCCTAATTGTTTTGAGCAGTATATATATATATATATATATATATATATATATATATATATATATATATATATATATATATATATATATATATATATATATATATATATATAGTCGACGCTAGCGATAAAGAGTTATTCCTGGCGTACTTATGACTTCGATGAAAGTCTAAGAAAGGAGAATGAACGCTGATGAGATATAAGTTCAGGTCAGAGAGTGTAAAGTGTGTTTTTTGGAGTAGTAGTGTGTGAGGAAGACGTATGACACCTACTAAGTAGACGGTTCTTGATTTAAACGTGGATTACTATACATTTTTGCTAATAACGTTTCTAATTAAATAATATTAGCTTTAAACGTTTTAATTTGATTGTTCAAGATTTTTGCACTATCCCACCCGTACATGCATTCATATATCTGTACCTCGGAGGCATACAACACTATGTCCATTTTTATAACTTTACAGGAGAGTAGTTTTAACCACAAAGCGTTCTATCCCTCTAAGTGAAAGTGGATATAGTGCTCTATGCCTCTAGGAAATATAAGGAAAGCTGATTTTAAATTTGTAATGTCATTTTGGAAAAAAACGGACATAGTGTTGTATCCCTCCGAGGCAAAGATATGTGTGTTCGTGTGTGCACGCGTTCCTCATACATTGCTGATGACTAAAAGATCAAGTAAGCAATTTTTTTTCTTTTCATCTAGTTTACTTATTTTCAAGGAGTAATAATCCATGTGGTTTCACTTCGACGAATGATTCACATGCTTTTTGGGAAAATTTTATTTTATATCATTTAAAAATGAAATATTCAAAATCTATTATTATATTAGTGTTAGAAATTTTAATTAGAATTCCAGGACTTATTTAGATCATTCGAAAGGGTTGAAAACCACATAAATTTGGCAAAAAAGGGGAGGGAGAGAGTTCAACCTCTCCTTGAATACCTGATGAAATTATCTCTGCAGATCATTGCACAAGAAAAAATTTTAATACAACTTCTTATTTATATATGTATAATATAAATTAATGCTAGTTTTATCGAATTAAAATGCTTGTATTGTTTGCTTGTTTTTTTTATTATATTATTTACTTGCATTAAAGAAATGGTTCTGAACAGATGCTATCTGTACCCTTTTAGGTGCAAAAAATCTATAAAGAATACACGGTTAACTATCGAGAATTAAAAAAATTGTAGTGACAAATCCAGAATTTATTTGTGAGTAACCTCGTATGTATGATAAAGAACAAGTATTAAACAATGAGCTAACAGACATTACAGTGCGGAATCTCTTAGGTTTTACAACAACTTACTAGTACGAAAGAATCTTCGAGTTAACCTCATCTAAATAAATACGGAACCAAGTTTAGGATTGAAAATGATTTTCAGGCTTGAGTTAAGCACTGGTAAACTTAGTAGACAAAAGCAAGCCTCGAATTCCTTCTATTTATTTTCCGATATTTGTTTTTAATAGTATATCTGACTACTAAAGACTACGCAGTAAAATGTCTTTTAAACTAAATTTCGTTTTTAGTTCAATTTATTTATTCTCACTTAAACGTCAACTGTTTTACAGTTATATTTAAACTAGCTTAACGTATAAAATTAAATATCAAGTGTTTTGTTCGGGTACTCGTAGTTCATAATACAGAAAAAGGAGCGAGTCATTGAAAATGGTTGAGAACGTTAAAAGCAATGAAAACAATTTTGATACTGAAGCTACTTACCTCATCCCGCTAAGAGGAAGAATTCGTTCATCAGTGCGTATGCAGCAATATTTATAAGTTGGTGAACCACAGCAGTACACTATTTCACCCGTGCCCACCCTTGGACACTCGAAACCAGCATTCCACTCTCCAAAAGTATCCGTGTATCCAGAGCAAAAATCAGGAGATAGAACTTTAATGAAATTATTTCATTAGAATTAGAATTTATTAATTTATAAATGAAAGCTTTGAAGTTTTAAAGATGCAAAGTGGTAAAATCTTAATTTTTTTTCTTTTTCTTTTCTTATACAGTGGTGTGTCACATCATTAGACACACGTGAAACATTGCAAGTAAATTGCTAAAAATATTAATCTACATGAAATGAATTTAATTGGTTAATTACTTATTGTAGTATCATGTGCAAAATGAATACATCTTAAAAATATAAGAGATTTTATTAACGTTAAAAATTGTCTATTGTTTGCAACGAAAAATGAATAAATTAATAAATAAACAAATAAACAAGTAAAAGAAAACGAGAAACATTTTCCTTAGCGTTCTTCTTGCCATGAGATGTAGCTAACAGTGTATTTTATGTTACCAGGGTGATTATACAAAAAACGTAGGTTTTTGAAGTTGGAATTCATGAAAAAAAATCTTCAATTTTTTAAAAAATTACTTTGTATTGTTTCTGTTAGGCGCCTTTTTACTGTCACATAGTTAGTCACATTCTTTATTGGTTATTTTGTAACTTTCTTTTGTAGTTAAAATTTTGGATGTGAACGAAGGGTAACGGATAGTAAATATATATTTAAAATGTTATTTTTAAACTTTTCATATAAATAAACATTGCAGCTTGTATGAGGAACAGAATTTGAACTGATTAAAATGTACACATCTTTCTTAAAATGGATTTTTAAAGAAAGTTGTATGCTCCATTTCTAATTGTATATCCTCCATTACATTTATACTGGAACGGAGGATACAGAAACGGAGGATACAAATACTTATGTTTTGCTATGCACATTGTGTTGATTTAGGGCTAACGCAACATGTTATTTGGAATTTACTTCAAAAGAGTGATTCAATTTTAACTATAAAAATGTTTTTTGTACACAAACAATTCTTTCCTTTTAATCAAGAATGGAGGACACACAAAGTTAAGAATCTATTTGACTTCAAAAAGAATAATGCTGAAATTCTTTCACACTAAGTTTTTTAGCTTCACTATGAAGACGCAGAGTTGAAAAGGGCTAACTTGTGATTCTAAACCTCTGTAATGAGCTGCCATTACTGCCGTCTATTACGGAATTAAATTCTGAACGGAGGATAAAAAAAAATACTGTGACAGTGATTCAAAAGATTATGAATGATATATATATTTTCTATTTTATAACAGAATTCTTTTAACTTATTGAAAAAACATCAAATGATTCGAATTTCACTATTAAATCAGTTATATTTTTTTGTATTTAATAAATAAATGAAAACGTACATGGGAAGAAATATGATGGGACATGTAACAGAGGCATACAAGTAATCCCTCCGTTCGGTGAAAAAAATATTTAAACATTTTTATAACATTATTAATTTGTATTGATCATTTTCAAAATTTCTTATACTTTTCTAAATCTCATAAAAAAAAAGTGTTTAAAAATAAATATTTTTGAAACTAACCACCCTGGACCTAAAAAAGCGCATTTTTTTGTAGAATGACCCACCAGTGCAACTTTTAACCTCTTCCTGGAGTTTAGAAATAACTACTGAAGAAAAAAGCGTCGTTTGAGCACCGCGTTTTACGTCGGAAGTCTGGCTGTATGCTTTAAAATGCTGTATTATTTATAGAGGTAAGAGAGATTCCACTTAAATAAAATCGAGTAATATCACTGCTTCGTAATTTTTTGAATTGGTTAAGATTGCAATTTTGAAATCGATTTCCTGAAATAATTGCTTATTAATAAATACTTGAAGGTGAGCAAGTGAAAGAAGGGAGGAATAGGCAAAAAGAGATGCACCGAGCGAGATGCATAATAGAACCAATGTATTACCGTCATAGACGGCATTGTTTACGTTTGACGATCGCGACCGGTAGCGACCGATAGGGTGATCAGATGACAGCTGTTACTAATCGGTTGTTCACCGAGCAATACTTCATCGAACGCTTTCGGTTGATCACCTGTTACTTGCGAAGACATGGCGCAGACTAATAACACTCAAGTGAAAACTACTCATAATCGGTCAAACGTGATTCAATCAATCAACTATTTTAAATTGCGTTCGACTGATGGATCAACCGGTGAGGTTCATAGAACGACATTGGTAGCAACCAACACACCGGTAGCTCTCATAGAACGTTGCTGTTAGAATCGGTTAGTTACCGGTCAACCGGTAGAAGTCGTCGAATGCAACCCTTATAATGCCATTCATCAAATATTTCAGTACAATTTTAAATAATAACATAAGTAGAAACATCAGACTTACTTTCATGATCAGTTCGGTGCATTTCTTCCGAATTCATTCCTTGATAATTCATGTTTCGTACTTTTTTAGAATTCACTATTATTCTCGTTCATCAAAATTGTCTTGAGGCTCCTGAAAATTTTAGGAAGTGAGAATTTCTGAAATTTTAAGAAAATCAAAACAAAAAGAATAACTGAAATGCAATTTTTTTCTAGTTTCTATAGTCATCGCAAAATTTGCGTGAAGTTAGAGCTGCTGTTATATATTAAAAGTTTTCTGGTAAAAGACTTAAGTCATAAAAAAAAATTAGCAAGAAAAAAATGCTGTCTAAAAATAAACTATTAAAGTGTAAAAGAAAAAATAAAACTAATTTTTTCGTAAAAAATTCGTCAAATAATGAAGTTCAATGTATCTGTGTGCCTGTACAGGGGTGTATCGATAGGAGGTCACAGCAGGTCACTGTGACCTCCAAAAAATTTCCTTATTCGGCAAATTTTGTCGGACGATTCGGCAAAATTTTGAGTTCTATTCGGCAAAATTATCACAACTCGGCGAAAATCGGACAATAATTCGCAAAATTATCATCATTCAGAAAAATTTGGAATTTCATTCGGCAAAATTATCATCATTCGGCGAAATTTGAAGTTTTATTCAGCAAATTCATAATTTCTGCTCTACGAAAAATTAAAGGTCGGGAGCTCCCTGTGCCAGTCTGTCTACTCCTGATATACAAAAGAAATAAAAAAAACGTAGTCTTTCACAATTTGGCACAAATACTTCTTTTGGTTGCTGAGGCTTCACACCTTGCAGCCCTTTTTTACCATTTTATTTTGCTGTATTTTATTTCAGTTTTAAGCAAATTTTCCTTATCTAATAACTAGAAAATCGTCTGTCAAAATATGACGGGTGAAATCCACTTCTACATTTGAATGAAGCAACTGCCTCTTTGGTGATAGTTTGATAGTTGAAATTTCAACCCTAGCAGCAGTGGATTAACCCTAAACTCCAGTAGATAGCGTTCATTGTTGACCCCTTTTTCATTTCTTGATTCCCCTAAAATGTCACAGTCTTACCAGTTAAATAGTTAAGTTACCGGATCGAGTTCAGCCTTGTCATAATAAAGCATTTCCCTGCATGTTAAATATTACAAAAACATAGTGTCAAATTATCATGCCATGGAGTAGGATTCATTGGCGATGACGTCAGGAGCGTTTCTCAATCATTGGCTATTATATATATGAGGATGCCAAATTTTTCCGCAGAAGATAAACACTCTTGTTTCGAGCTTGTACGAACTTTAAAAATATCTGTAATAATAGTTTTGAAATAATCATTTATAATAATCATTGTTAGCAAACTCTGACCAAATTCTATCCATATGAGATTTTCAAAAAAAAAAAAGCGGGCATCAAATCCGTACTCATAGAAAATCTGTTAGCTCTTGAAAACGGCAAAACAATTTCTTCGAGCTATGCGCATTGAAGTAAAATTACTTCTCTTGGCAACTATCCACCCGCTGCAACTTTTGTCGAAAGTTTGCTTGTAAAAGTGATGATCCCATTCTGTTTAAATCCTTTTCATCAACATAAGGTGAAATCCCAGTAATTGGTAGGTCACCAGTGATTGGCACTTCCAACAAAAACGTCCTAAAATAATATTCTTATCCAATCTTTTAAAAGTAGAAGGCTATATGCAAACTGAATGTACATTTACTTTAAAGATTATAACTTCAATTCATGTTACTAAATGGTAGCAGTGTAAAGGAAAGAGAAACAATTGTGGCTTGTGTCGAATCAGGCATTTTTGTTGCAAAAGCTTCTTCTCTGGCTTAAGGGAAATATGTACATCAATACATCAAAATATGGCTTAAAATCTATTTTATTTTCGTTGTCATAAGTTTTGTTGAGTTGAAAGATGTTACTTTGAGTGGGTAGAAATATATTTTCGTCCCTTTTTAGATTTTTGAAATAATGATAGATGCCATTTAGTGGTGCTTCAGTTTTGCTAGACTATTGTAATTGACACATGTGCCTATAAGCACTTATGTGCTGTGTAATATGTCACGAGTTTGAATTCTGATACTTTTGCAGCAGCTATATTATGTGGGTTCTACTATTGATTGGAATCCTACAGAATATACTGTTATAGTTTTAAGAGAAACAATAAAAAACAAATATGTGGGCCATCAGTCAGACATTGCAATTGTAGAGAATCGGATAGTTTTTTTTTTTATTTTTTTTATGGCCCTTTAGAATCATCGGTTCCTTTCAATGTTCCTTTTTCTGTGGAAACAACTTTAATTCGTAAAATCGAAACTGCATTTTAACTAATGAAGCAGCAAAATTTCAATATTTTTTTCATGCTATACTCCAAATTTATTTTAATTTCTCTAAAATACTTTTTCAGCGTCAAGACGTGTGGTTTAACATTAATTTATGTAAAATTACTTACTTTAAATTAATATTAATTATGTTTCTTATGATGATAAAATTTGTATGTAATCTAAAAAGTGAAGAAAAAAAGTGGCTTTCCAGTTCTATTAATATTTGCCAATTACTGGATCAAAAGGTGTCATACACTTGGGTATCAGGTGCCAATTACTGGTGATTTTGGTAACTTTATATATATATATATATATATATATATATATATATATATATATATATATATATATATATATATATATATATATATATATATATATATATATATATATATTTATAATATATATTTATAAAAATATCAGTTCAAATATTTTTGATTTTAGTTAACGAAATAGATGCGTAGATGTGCAATCTTTAATGCAAAAATATTTGCAAGTGAATATTTTTTTTTCTAAGTAATGAAAACAGAGGTAAGTTTAAGGACAAGCTCTTAAAGTGACAATTATTGGGGTCGTTACCCTACAACGTAAAGGTACAAATCACTTTTCCCTTAAAAACATATTTTTACTGCATACAGGAGTCATTGGATATGCATTTTATGCCCCAAAAAAAAATAAAATGTAACGTATACTGGCGGAAAGAAATCTACGTGCTACAAAACCGTGATTTCAAAAGAGATACAAGAAAGAAATCGTATTAGATAGCTGGTATTTTTTCTTCATATTTGATATGCAACAGCGCAAGCTATACGGAATAAAAAGATGTTTTCGAAAAAAAGGAGTTCTTTGGAGTGCAACGTTTTATGTTCATCGAATTTATAAAATTACATTTTTCAATGTACGACATACATGTATATTTTTTTACTGATTGTGAAAAATTAGGTCAAAATCTAGCTCATTCGGATATATCAATATTTTGAATTGTCCCCCTGAAAATTAAACGTAGAAAAAATTTCTTGTTTTAAATTTGAAATCACGAAAGCAAAAATACAGTATCTCAAATTTGTATCCCTGATTAAAATTGGGATACAATAAAACCTGTAAAGTTAACCACCCTTGTAAGATAGCCACCTGTCTAAGTTAACCGCCGTTTTCGGTACATAATTAGCCCTAAAATATCATATAAATCAACTTATATAAGTTGACCACTAATGTAGTGCACCGCAAGTGGTCAACTTACATAGGATTCACTGTAATTTTGATTCATTTAAATTCACTGTAGTTTAGCCTGCAAATTTATATACCTTTTTCTCCATAAGACAAGGAGAAATATTTTTTACTAATATTTTTTCAACTTTAAAGAATAATTAGTAAGCTCTACTAAGAAAATTTTCCTTAGGTAATAATACAGTCGAACCCGCTTAACAGAATAGCCATTTTGACACAAAAATATATTTTAATAAGCGGGATATTCCATTAACCGGGATCAAAATAACACATTACATAGGTTTGGTACATTGAAAATGCATTACATTAAGCGGGATATTCTTTTAACCGATATTCTAATAAGCGGGCTTGACTGTAGGCAATTATTTTTACTTACACAGGATTCACTGTAGTTTTGGTTCATTTAAATTCGCTGTAGTCAACCTGCAAAGTTATCTCCCTTTTTCTCTATAAGACAAGAAGAAATATTTTTGTTTTACTAATATTTTTTCGACGTCAAAGAATAATTAGTAAGCTCTACTAAGAAAATTTTCCTTAGGTAATAATAGGTAACTATTTTACAGGGGCAGTGTTATATTAAATTGTGCTCTAAATGAATCATGACTTTTCATGGCCTTAATTACATTAAGTTTTTAGATATATTATAGCTCTTTTATGTAGTCTCTAGATAAGCACGTTGTAGTGAAGGGTTGCTGTAAAACTGAATAAAAAAATTTCAGAATATTTTTGCTTTCACCAAGTGCCGAAAAAACCCCTCTTCTACATTTTCACTGCGATGATTAAAGTACATTAACAATCATCGCAATGATTACTTAGATTGACAATGAAAATATTTATGAATTATTTTGAGTTAAATATGATGTTACAGCAAATCATTAATTTAGGCATTTAAATTATTGCATCTTATGAGAAAGATTTTTAAATTTCCAGTGGGCGCGCGCTTCTGAGAGATAAACTGTGAAATTGCATTTTATAGCTTTACGCCATATAGAGCTACGAACATTTGACTTTCAGCCTGCGCCTCCGCTACATTTAAATTTAGATATAGTTGTGCTAGTGGCAGTCTGCACATCTGCTACTTGCATCTGATAGATACGTACGACTTTTTAAGTAAGTTTTAGTTGAATTTAAATTTTCTAATTCATTATTTTAAGCTAAAACATCAAGTTTCTTTTTTTTTCTTTTGGAAAAGGCTTCAGAAATAAGATGCTCCACTGCAATAGATATATTTCTGAAAAACAGAAAATCAAATGTAACAAAATTTTGACGTAAACAGTAGATCTTATCTCTCAGATACAATGCTCTTACTTTAACGTTTAACTCAACTAAACTTAAAAATTACCCCAAATCATAATCCAAAATGAAAAGGGCACTAAACTAAAGAAATTCAGCTGCGATATGTTCCAAAAATTAGCTTGTATGGAATAGCGTAGTGAGAGATACGAAAGCCTTTTCGTGTTTTTTTTTTCAATACTAACAGTAGGGAAATGTTGGAATTAGACGTCTTTTTCGCACCTTTTTTTCAGCAGAAACCAAATAAGCGAGCTTGTACAATAAAGGTAACGTGCAGTAGATGACAAAAATGCAAAAAAAAAAAAAAGAAAAAATGAAAAATTTGCAGTTACTGCCCTTTACCTGCACACGGCAGTATTGGTAGTAATAAGTGCTTACAGAAATGACAACTGATGTTGGTAGTAGAATGACTTATGCATTACTTTCGTAGGTACCAGCTCTGTAAAGGAAAAAAAAGAAAATTTTTTTCCCGTGTTGCAGTGGTTAACAGCAATTAAGCTTTAACTTTCTGCTTTAGTTTTTTATTGATTTCGTTTTTCTGTGAATCTAATCTGTTTATCATTACTACGCTTAATTGCACGAAAGATTCGGGACATAATCTGCATTTAGTTTGGTTATTTTGGTGGTTTATAACTTTTTCTTTTGCTTTTTAAGCTAGTTCAACTGTCTATAGATCCACTTTTTTGCTTTTATCAAATATTTTCATATCCATATTGTCACTAATTTTTACTTCCTTTCACAAAAAAGGAAGTATTCTATTCCAGAAAAAATTTTCCCTAAAAAAATCGACCTTAATACCCATTTTACTTAGTCCCGTATGAATGAAGAGTTTTTTTTTCGACTCGATCACACGTGGATAAGTGCCTAAGAACGTATAGACAAGCGAAAAATCCATTTTGACGATTCCCGAGTTAGTTACAACGAGTTTTCTCGTGACGTCTGTATGTAAGTATGTATGTGCGGATGTGCGTATGTATGTCGCATAACTCAAGAACGGTATGTCCTAGAAAGTTGAAATTTGGTACGTAGATTTCTAGTGCGGTGCACCCTTCTTGTGCACCTCTCCTTTTGGTTACATTCGGGTGTTACTAAAGGGATCTTTTGCCCTTTTTTGGGGGGAAATCATTGTTAATTTCGATGTAAACTCAAGTGGTGTTATAATTTGGCGGACATTCGGCGATATATCGCCAGTCTTTTGGTCACCAAGTTTTGTCGCCAACTTGGCGACAAATTTCGCGATTTTTTTTTTTTTTTTTTTTTTAAATCTAATTTCAATTTAGTCACTGTTGGTGATTTTTAGAGAGTAAACTATTGAATCACATCAAAATTGCCGGTAATGGGTAAATGACATTAAATTGGAGTAAAAGGAAGTCATGTGATGCACACGTCAGCTCGTTGCATATAAAAAAGGTCTGTTGAAATCTCAAAACACGTGTCTGCAATATATTTTGCTAGTTTTTCTTACTTCACGTTGTTTAACTTACTCTTAGTATTTAGCTCAATCGTATTCAATTTTTCATCTAATTATTTTGCTTATTAATAAAATCTTATCACTTTCATAGAAAACATCAAGAATTTCAGAAGTTCTATGTGTTAAAATTGAGATACGACATTTGTGCAATAAAATATTACCTAACTGATCAGAGATTCCAAACAACGCAACAAATTACTATTTCTCGAAGACATGAAAAGAGACTATAAACATAAAGACTCTTTTGTTCCAATGGGAAGTGACCTCAATTTTGAGAGAATAGATCGATTTACTCATTTTGAAGAAAGAATTGCAGAATGGCACAAAATGAATGGCGCGTGTATTGTTAATCTGTGTATAGCCATTGAGTTGTGAGCATGGTGAATGAGTTTTCTAACAAATGAGGCAGCACAAACATAATTCTCTTCAGAGAAAAGTGGGTTATATTATTCTGAAATAGTTAGACAATAAATATACATGAAATTAGGGTGGTTAAAAAACTTTTTTTGAGCTAGAGTCCAGAACACCTCCTACTATTTTTAGACTTACGAATAGTATTATGCTGTAGAAATTTTAGCTTCTTACTCAAATTTTAGGAGGGTGCTCAATAACATCTCAACTCAACAGCCGTAGCGAAGGAAATGCCACAAATTTAGAGACTTTTAATTCCCCAGCAGTTTTTTTTCTTTTTTGTAAATAATTATTTTATTCCAATGTATATTAGGGTGGTTCAAAAAAAAAAACTTTTTTTCAGGTAGAGTCCAAAAAATCCGTAGTTTTTTACACTTACTATTAGTATTATACTGTAAAAGTTTCAGATTCTTGCTTAAATTTTAAGAGGGTGCTCAAATTAGCCGTTGCATAAAAAATGCCAAAAATTTAGGAACATTTAATTTCCCCAGCTGTTTTTTTTTTCGTAAATAATTACTTTATTGCAATGTAAAAGCATATTATTAGAGTATATTATAGTATGTATCCTTGTTTCTTCAGTTCAATAATTTTTTAACCTCTCTCCCCATACATTTGAAGTTTGGGGGAGGGAGTTGAGCACCCTCTTTCAGTTGAAATAGGAAGCTAAAATTCTTCTATTATATTACTATCCACGTGTCTAAAAATATTGAGGGGTGTCCTGGTGAAACTTTTTTTTTTACATGTATTTTTAGACCACCCTATGTATATGCATATTGCCAGTGTATATTATAATATGTAGCATTGTTTTTTTCAGTTTAATGAATTTTTAACCCGTTTAACCCCCATACTTATTAAGTTTGCGAGAGGGGGTTGAGCACCCTCTTTCAGTTGAATAAACTCTTCCAGTATATTACAATCGACAAGTCTAAAATTATTAAAGGATGTTCTGTTATCTAGGTGAAACTTTTTTACATGAATTTTTGAACCACCCTAATGAAGATATTCGACTCCTGATATGATATTAGAAACGTATTATTTGACGAATTTGCATGTAAAGAAGAACTTTTTTTTCTGATAAATGTTCCCGAACCTAACACGTTGTAATTAAGACAAGTCACGTTTGTGTAAAACATAGGGGAATGTGAAGCAAAGTGAAATAGTTAAGGTTACTTAGTTTTTTTCAAAATGAACATGTTAAAAATGTCTTGTGACAATTGCCTTGCTGCAAAAACAAGTAGCTCTAATTACGTTATTTCAAAAGGTCTGCAATAGAACTGGTAACACGATTTTTTTTTAAATATCTCCCTTTGTACGCTTCTCAGTACAGTTATACAAGATAAGTCATGAAATATCAAATAAATTCAGAATGTGATTTGGTGTTTTGACCTTTTTTTAAAATACAAATTTGGAGCTTCTTCTTTATTGTATTAGAAAAATAGTAGTTGAGAGAGAGTGAAAATTTTCATTTTGAAACTGCAACGGGCAAAATGAAAAATAAATTATTTTACAAATGAAATATTTTCCATTTGATTATTAAAAGTATTTTACATCAAATAAATGAATACATTTATGAATAGATCAACAAATAATTAAACGATGAGCGAATAAATTAATTAATTAATGCTTGAGAAAAAAATAAATTAGTGAATATAATGGTGAATTAACAGGTGAAGGAGTGTAAAAGAATTAATAAATGCATAAGTAAGTGATTTAATGATTAAATGAATAAATAAACGACATAAGCTATTTCACTTGACCCCGTTTACTTTGCTCCACGTGCACTTGGCAAGTTGTATTAAACATTTAAAACCAAATCATATCTAATTTTAACTAAATAAGTTCTGCCCTAAACATCAGCAGATCTAAATACTTAAAATGTTAATTGGGTCATTCCATAGAAATGTCAACCTCAACCCCCGGTTTTTTTTTTTTCGACAAAGCCCAATGTGTGACCCATCATTTCATTCAGCATACTTTCTAATACATAATTACAGTAACAGTTTGCCAACATTTCTTTCGGTATTTTTCTTCTGGCTCTAAACGTGCGAAGTTGTAGAAAAGGCTTAGCATACGCAAAAAACATGCGTCTAAGTTTTCTTATGTAATGTAAAAATTTTTGCAAATTTTTAAAAGAACTATGTTTATTCTAAAAGATTAGATGTTGGCCCAATAAAAATGACTGCTCTTTGTGCATACATTATAAGATAAGTATGTTAATTAGTTTGGTTATTTCACTGAAAATATTAGTCAAGAAAATGTACTAATTTCTGCTTAAAAACTAAACCAGATGATTGAACCAAACACCATTTTTTATTTTCTCACATCTGTGTCACATCTGCTTAATAAGTGCAAAATATGTATTTTAGTATCAGTAGCTATAAAGCAATTAGTGTGACTAACGTAACATTTTAAAAATGACTGCTAATATTTAAAACTTATTTAATTTAATGTACATTTTCATGAACAACTTTGAATAAGTAAGCATTTTTTACTGATTAAAAATATTTAGGGGGGAAAATACCAGTAATACTACACTGTAGACCCCTTCTATCTATTAAGGAAAATACTTTTTTAAAGGTCTTTAAAAAGATAATTCCAATTTAAAGAATTATTATTTAAAATATGTGAGTAAAGCAAAATGAGTACTCTGCTGAATGTGCATTCAACACAAGAATCAAAGCCAAAGAATTTAGAAAACAGAAAGACAGTCTTAACGAAGGAGAAAGTCTCTATTTTTTAGAAAATACAACTTCACCTATTATTAAAATGAAGTAATGGTAGCTCGTTGGAAAACATTTGAAAATGTTACATGATACAGTGACAATAAGCGCTGCTGTAGCATATTTCAGAAAATGCAATAATGATCATTTAGGAATTTAATCATTTGCGGTGATATCTGGAATTAAAATGCATTCTGCAAAAATGTTTGACATTTTTTTTCAATAAAACATTTTAATTCAGGATGCACAACACTATTCGTTCATTGAATCGGTAAACCTTAAAAAATAATATGCCGTAGAAAAGTACTGTGGATTTCCTTATGACGACAACTAGTATATTGGCAAAATAGTGGAATTTGGTGAAACTATCAAATTGTATAAAGTTAACTTTTTAAAAAGAGAAATATTTAAGTTTTAATTATCCCAAAAATGATGTTATTCAGTTAG
Organism: Uloborus diversus; assembly: GCF_026930045.1. Classification (NCBI taxonomy): domain Eukaryota; kingdom Metazoa; phylum Arthropoda; class Arachnida; order Araneae; family Uloboridae; genus Uloborus; species Uloborus diversus. The sequence goes on from NW_026557765.1 coordinate 8,410,846, forward strand.
TAAAAGCAGTTTATTTATTTTTTTTTCGCACATTCATATTGAGTTAATTGAACTGAATCCTTCCATTTAATTTCTTACACTAAAATAGAAAAAAGGTAAAGAAAGAACCATAATGTAACATAAAAAAGGTTCCTAAAAAGTGTAAAAGTAATTTACGAGAACGAGAGTAATTACAGCAAGTTTTTTATATGTATGCATTGCTGGTTATTCGATGGTTACGTTAGTCACACAAAGGTTTTCGTAAAAGTGCCATTAAGGGCCAAAAAAGATTGCTCTGTACTAAATCTGTAATATATTTTTCAAAATAGACTGTTAAATTTTTAACGTTGTTCTTTCTTACTTTACTGTTTACCTCTTACAAATATATTGGCCAATTTTAAGTGCCTGCGTAACTTTCAGAAAAATTTACCTCGTAACATAAGCATTGTTTCTCAGGGTTGGAGGGTGGGTCTCAGCATTGTTCATATATACGGGGCGAATCAAAAAGTTTTTGCGCCTATTATTTAAAGCCAAAATATGACTGGGAATACAAAACGAATATGTACATTCCCAGCAGTGACAGTTCCTTTAACCGTAATAGCCGTATCTGCTTTTTTGCTCGGAAGAGCGGACTTGCTATCAGTCACTTAAATGACGGTTCGTCTTCAGACGCCGACAGCTTATGAGCAGCGAAGTGTTATTCGTTTTCTATGGAGCAAAAGAGACAAACGCCCCTTGTGTCTCTTCAAGTGAGTCTCCAAGAGAGACACTTTTCCCCGTGCGTGAGGAGCATTTCCCTGCGTATTACTATTTGCGTTTGTCCCTTGCTCTGTAGAAAACGAATAACATTTCGCTGCTCATAAGTTGTGGACGTCTGAAGAACGACCGTCATCTTAAATGACTGATAGCAGCTCCGCTCTTCGCGAGAGCAAAGCAGAAGCAGATATGGCTGGTACGGTTAAAGGAACTGTTACTGCTGGGAATGTACATGTTCGTTTTGTACTCCCAGCCATATTTGCGCTTAAAAAAAGGTGCAAAGACTTTTTGATTTGCCCTCGTATATGTACGTGTGCTTGCGTCTATTTTTAGGTTTAATTTTGCTCTCGTATTGTTTCATCATAAACCCAATTTCACTGTCTTTACATGAAAAAGAAAAACAATTTACTAATGTATTCAAATAGTTACAATTTTTACGATTATTAGACTCCATTTTATTTTTAAGTAACTTAACATGTCATGCCAGAAATTTATGTTTTGCTTTAAAAAGCATTTTCACCATCAATTTTTGCTCTTACTCTTCTTATTCAACTTTCAAGTACCTACTTATTCAAATCTCGCTTTTTACTAATCTTTCTTTTACGTTGCATACTTATGATTTTCTGTTGAAACATTCGAAATTTTCATGATAAATAAACACATTAAAAAACATCAAACATTTCTTTATTCAATATTTCTTTCATTAACCATGCAAATCTTTTTGTATGTTTCGTAAAAGCATTTTATAAAGAGAAAATTTTTCATAGAATTTGCGTTTTTTACGTTATTTGGTTTCTTTATAACTATTCAAACTCTTTGTTATGAACTTACTTACCCAACAAAAGTTTTCATGTTAGTATTTTCTGCATGACTTAACATAATTTGTGTTTTCTAAAAACTGGTATGCATGTGCTGTCCAAGGACTTGGAAATGGACGGCGAAAGTAGCTATTATTCAGAAAAATGAAAAGGGTATAAACTCTTTAAAAAGTTAATAAATGAAAAGTTAAAAAAAAAAAATTTATAAAAACCACATAGAAGAGGTCTTTTAGCAAAAATGAAAATCAAATAACTTTATTTAATCTAAAAGATTTTTTTTTTAACATATCTTTATGTGGAAGCGTTTTCTGAGTTGCAAATTGTCAACGTTCAAATCCTTTTTGTGAGATTCTATTGAGAAACTTGAGATATACATATGTATATATATATATATATATATATATATATATATATATATATATATATATATATATATATATATATATATATATATACATATATATATACATATATATATATATAAGGGCGCCCATATAGGGGGCAAGGGGGGAGCTCGACCCCCCCCCTTTGAAATTAGAACTTTCTTGCTTTTGGCTATGTTTTCTTTGCAAAAATGTAAAAACATTTATTCTCCAGCCATTAATGAATAAGTTATTAAAAATCAAATATTTTAATGACTCTAATCTGTCCTGAAATCGGTTTCCATGGAGAAAATACCCTTATAATCCATAAGGAAAATATCGGAACCCCCCCTTACAATTTTGCATATGGGCGCCCTTATATATATATATATATATATATATATATATATATATATATATATATATATATATATCAGATGCTTACTTTACTTATACTGTCCCTGAAGCTGTTGAAATTAATTGCATCTTTTGAGTTTAATTTCTCTACAAGTAAAATGTTTATATATATCTTTAAGAACCTAATATGCCTTTCCACGGAAAACGGTCATTTTGTGCCGCACATGACGCCTCGTATATTGCATTAAAAATAATACTTTAAAATATTAATGAACGAATTTTTTTTGCTTAACAAATTACAAA